>NC_059345.1:39750547-39893047 GCF_019703515.2 Myxocyprinus asiaticus
TCTCAGAGGGCGGTACGGCTGTTGATTCTCGGCGGGCTGGCGGAGAACTCAGAAATGTCGACTTGATTGAAGATGGAAGAGAAATCTTTAATCTCTTCACTTCTGTAGGCCAACGGATGAAGATGCAAATTGCTCGGCGGTCTCCTTCAGATCCGTTAGAGTGTTCGGTTGAACACAGAGTAATCTCAGCTCGTCCAGCGAGATGGAGATTGTATGGCTACAGTTTCAAGTCGGACATTACTTCCTTATGCCACGAGGTTGCACCGGAGAGCAGCAAAAAGCTACGTCCGTATTCGGTGAACTAAGTTGCTGGAAGCAACTTTGGAAGCATTTCAGAATTATTTGATGTCCTGATGATGTCATGTTTGAGGGATGTTCTGTGGTGTGCCTCATCCAATAGGAGTTGAGAGCTCGATCCTTTAGAGGGCAAGGCTTCATGGATCTGTAGTCTGTTTTGGACTCCCTTTGTTTGATTTTGGCGCGATTTTTGTCAGTAAAATTTATGACTTAGAAGGAGGGGGCTTGAGGAATGTTTTTTTATGACTGTTAGGCCTGCCTTTGTCTTCTATCTGAATACATGAGGCCCAACAACTAGTTTTAAACAAGTCAAAAAATGATTAATATCACTGAATCAACTTGAATACATTTGATTACACCATCAAAACCAATTTTAAGTGTTAGATCAGGTAGAATTAGCACTTTTAACCTCCTGGGACCCGAGCATGACTGCTGTGTGCATTTTCCATTTCCCTTTTTGATTTGTAACTAGGAGCGCCTAATAAACATGCAAAAAACAACACAAAAAAAATCTACAGCAAATAGTTTTCCTAAAAATGTATGGCAACTTATGTGGACAGCGGGACTAAGTTTTTACATTTTAAATAATACCAAGCTATAGAAAGTCAGTTTTTTTTAATCAAATTGTTTATTATGTTTCCAGGAATGTTGGTTATTCATGTTTTTGAGATGTTACAGACATTACATCATAACTTAGCATGATTAATTCTGATTCAAAGTAATGGCCAGCATCATCCAATCACTGCCAACCATGTTAAAATAAAATGATACATTATAAATTCTGAATCTATGTACTGATTATCACTGTCCCATGTCTGCCAAACATTCTGAGTGGTCCAAACATCATCTGCAGCCTGAAACTGAACTTTTGATAGGAAGTTTGGATCAAATGCACTTAGCTGCATAGAAAGCTATAGGATGCTCTATTTTTGCTGCCTTGCTCCCTGTTTAGTGAATGACTTAATCTCCAGTGTCCTGTCTGTCTGCACTAGTCTCAGAACAGTTCCAAATGCACCTTATTTTCATCCTTTATTTTTCATTTAATCTTTTATTTTTCAGTTTTCATTTTCAAAGCCACTTGTAAATTCTGTGTTAGTGGATGATGCTCAAGAGAGAATCCTTACAATATTTCACACACTAGGGGGCACAGAGAGGATAACAGGGAGATAAAATTGTATATTAGGGTTGTTATTCATTTAAATCACTGCATTTATTTATTTAAATACATCAGGAAAAAAGCTCAATACTTCTCACAGAACCAAGACATGAAATTTAAATGCATGGAAAAATCTGCTCAAGAAAATGATTTTGTCTGATGTTGAGCTGAGTGACGCTGGCATTGGCTATGTGAGCACAATAAAACAAGCTGTACATTTCTCTCTTCTCTCTCTCTCTCTCTCACTCTCCCTTCCTCCCTCCTGCTCTCTTTAGTGGGAATGTAGCTGAATTACACTGGCATTGGCAGGTACAAACATACTGAACGCACACAAACACTTTAAAGTCAATAGCAGGAATACACAGAATCTCAGTCTAACATCAACTGAACACTTATAACATCTTGTGAGTGTGAACAAACTTCCAGAAACACTCAAAAAATGTCAAGAGAGGCTTCTTTAGCCAGTCCAAACTCATTCAAAGTCATCAGCCATTCGGAGATACAGTGACAAGTGACAACTGATGGACTTTAACCCTCGAGAAAACTCTCTAATGAATTCACATAAATGGGGGAGAGGCAGCTGAACCAACTCTCTCACAAGCATGCATGAACACACTCTTGGTTAACAACATGATTACAGCACCAAACAACCAATAAATGATCAGATTAACACAATCACAACCCTCACACAACCTGCCATGCTTCCTAATGGACAGAAAGGATGTGTTCTCTATTCATTTATAGGAATATTCCAGGTTCAATAAAAGTTCAGGTCAATCGACAGCATTTGTGACATAATGTTGATTACCACAAAAATAATTATCAACATGTCCCTCCTTTTCTTTAAAAAAAGCAAATATCTGTGTTACTGTGAGGCACTTACAATGCAAGCAAATGGGGACCAATCTGTAAACATTAAAATACTCACTGTTTTAAAAGTATAGCAACAAGACGTAAACAATATGTGTGTTAACATGATTTTAGTGTGAAAATCACTTACTAACCTTTTCTGTGGAAAGTTATAGCCAATTTTACAACTTCGTTGCCATGACAATGTAATGTCAACAAACCATAAAATGACTGTAAAACAACTTAACAGCTAAACAAATACATGAGTTTTAACAGAATTAATGTAGGTGCCTTTATAAAATGATAAGCTTCACATTTCTGCCTTTAAACCCTCCAAAAATGAGCCCCATTCACTTCCATTGTAAGTGCCTCACTGAATACATTTACATGAACACCAGAAAGCAGCTTATTGTGAGAAAGCAGCCTATTGCGAGGAAGTGCCATTCCCATTTACATGCACTGTATAAGCGGTGTACTATTTACTCCCATATACATGTGGATTGTCAGTAAGCAGCTTTCTCCACAGCAACGTAAATTTCCTGCGATGCTTGACTAAACAACAAACATGTTATCTAAGGAAGACTCCCAGAAATGTTGAATTCTTTGTGCTGTTGATTTGTTGTTGGGCTCCATCCTATGACGTGTGTTATCCGGTCTGTTCATGCATATGCGCACTCCTCAGAAACCTGTAAGAACGCCGCTTATGTGTTTACATGGCCACATTAAGCCGTTTTCTTGAGGTGAAACCTAGGTGTGTTAAACTACTTACTCTTAATCCCTTAAGCAGCGTTAGGAAATTGCCGTTCTCTTTTAAATTATGTTTCTGAATGCCGCTTTCTGCAAAAACCTGGGAATAAACTGTTTTCTTAAGTGCATGTAATCGTGGTCACTGTAACCCAGATTTCTGCTTTTTTAAAGAAAAAGAGGGACAAGTCAAAATTAATGTTTGTGGTAATCAATATTATGCCACAAATGCTTTCGATTGAGCTTTATTTGTATTGGACCCAAATATTCCTTTAAGTCATCAGAAAACCTGTTAGCTGACTGAAGGTTGCTACATTTTACAAAACAGCATGTAGCAATTGTGTGGAGTGTGCAGAGTCTCTTCCCTCTCAGCCTCTCTGGTGTCAGACAAATCCATGTTGCCACGGTGATATGAGAAGGCTGAGTGATTGAGATCCTTTCTGCATTCAACACAAGTGCTGGTTTATAATTTAGAGAGGTGTAACTCTGCTTTGAACAACATCTTGGTTTGAAATCATCATTACAGACTGTTCCCTTACTCTCACCAATTGGCTCATTACTAGCAGGCACAAGGTGTGGAAGTCCTTGACTGTAACATCATTCGATAACTACAACACTAGGGGTCACTCTTGGGAGCCCCAAACACCTCTGATGTTTTAGAAAAGGCCAATGAAAATTGGCGAGTGGAATTTGCATGCCACTCCCCCAGACATACGGGTATAAAAGGAGCTGGTGTGCAACCACTCATTCAGGTTTGTGCTGAGGAGCCGAGACAGAGTCCCGGCCATTACAGCGGGTAGTTCAGTGTTGTGGCAGGAGGGACACAACGTCTCGTTCCCTCCATCAGGGAACAGGGGTTATGACAATAACCTAGACATTCTCTGTCACTCACTCGACATTGTGTCAGTGTAGTGTCACTAGGGGTCCCTATACGAAACGCCACAACCAGCTGAACTGTGTTACATGGATCGGCGGTGCAGGTGCAGGGGCTCCATCATAACCTTCCCAATGCCCTGTGCATGTTGTATGAAATCTCTCGCCCCCCGAAAGCATAAAAGGGGGGGTCAGACGTGCCCACAATGGGAACAGGCTGCACCACCTGGTTCGGCCTTTTATTTTCTTTCTTCTCCTGGAGAAAGAACTCGCTTGATTCCAGCTGGGGCCAAACGTATTCATGTCGGGGTAGGTGTCCTTGGAAAAGGACACCGTGGAGACCACACCCTTCCCGAAGGGGAGGTAATTGTGTGGAAATACGTCACATGGGCTTACCGATTCTTTATCGGCAGTATCGCATGTGGAGGAAGTCCCCATGGTAGGTCCTACCCGGAGGGGATGGAACTCTACAAACACGGCAACCAGTGGCAGAGGGGACTCTGCCCAACGGGAGACATGGGTCTACCGTCAGGGAGACATGGGTCTACCGTCAGGGAGACACGAGTCTACCATCAGGGAGACCGTACCGTGGAAGATTCCGTCATATGGGGTTACTGACAGGGAACCAATGCATATGGGGCACCTATCCCAGTACAGGGGCTGACCTGAACAGGGATACTGCACAAGTACTGGGCCTGGTGTTGAATTCCTCCACTGAATTTGCTTGCCGCAGGTGCTGAGGGAGGAATCCAGGGTTCACCGATCACAGGAACTCACGTGGATGAAAGAGCGCACCTCTTCCCTTCGGAAGGGGAAAGGCACTTGTGTGCCAGCGGTACACCCGGCCAGCTTCCCGCATCCTTACCTGTTTGTACCTACCAACACACGGGACAAAACTGGCTCAACCTGGAGATTATAAAATCTCACGAAAGGTATTGGGTGTTGCCAGCCCGCTGCTCTACAGATGTCTGTTAGAGAGGCGCCGTTGGCCAAGGCCCAGGAGGAGACTACGCAAATAGATACGCAAAGCGTGTACCAGACACAGCAACGACAAGGCTGGGTCTGCCTCCTCCCGGGGCAGTGCTTGCAGGTTCACCACCTGATCTTTAAAGGGGGGTAGTGGGAACCTTGGGCACATAGCCCAGCCAGGGTCTCAGGATCACGTGAGAGTATGCCGGACCGAACTCTAGGCACGTATCGCTGACAGAGAATGCTTGCAGGTCCCCAACCCTCTTGATGGAGGTGAGCGCAGTCAGGAGGGCCGTCTTCAAGGAGAGGGCTTTCAGCTCAACTGACTCTAAGAGCTCAAAAGTGGCTCTCTGTAGGCCCTGCAGGACCACAGGGAGGTCCCATGAGGGAACGAGGTGCAGCCTAGGAGGATTCAACCTCCTGGCACCACTAAGGAACCTGGCAATCAGGTCGTGCTTCCCCAAATACTTACCGTCCACTGCATCGTGGTGTGCCGTTATAGCGGCTACATACACCTTCAAGGTGGAGGGGGACAGCCGCCCCTCCAACCTATCCTGCAGGAAGGAAAGCACCGACCTGACTGCACAACTCTGTGCATCTTTGCCTCGGGAAGAACACCAATTCGTGAATAGGCGCCACTTCAAGGTGTACAGTCACCTGGTAGAAGGGGCCCTGGCCTCAGTGATAGTGTCCACCACCGTGGGTGGTAGACCACTCAGATCTTCCGCATCCCATCCAAGGGCCAGATGTGGAGGTTCCAGAGGTCTGGTCGTGGGTACCAGATCGTGCCTCGTCCCTGAGAAAGAAGATCCTTCCTCAGGGGAATTTGCCAGGGAGGGGTTGTCGTGAGGAGCGTGAGTTCTGAGAACCAAGTCTGGGTGGGCCAGTAGGGCGCTACCAACAAGACCTGTTCCTCGTCCTCCCTGACCTTGCACAACGTCTGTGCAAGTAGGCACACTGGGGGAAACGCATACTTGCGCAGAGTGGTCATAGCGACCGAGTCCAACTCCATCCAGAGAAAAAAGATGCTCTGTGTCGGGGTGAGCTTGCTCTTTTCCCAGTTGACCTGAAGCCCCAATCGGCCGATGTGAGTGAGCACCAGGTCCCTGTGTGCACACAACAGATCTCGAGAGTGAGCTAGGATCAGCCAGTCGTCGATATAGTTGAGGATGCGGACGCCCACCTCCCTTAGCGGGGCAAGGGCTGCCTCTGCAACCTTCGTGATGACGTGAGGCAACAGGGACAGACCAAAGGGGAGGACCTTGTACTGGTATGCCCAACCCTCAAAGGCAAACCGAAGGAACGGTCTGTGACAAGGCAGGATCGAAACATGAAACTACATGTCTTTCAGATCTACCGCCGTGAACCAATCTTGGTGCCGGATGCATGATAGAATGTGCTTCTGCGTGAGCATCCTGAACGGAAGCCTGTACAAGGCCCGATTCAGTGCCCGCAGGTCCAAGATCGGTCGCAACCCACTGCCTTTCTTGGGTACGATGAAGTAGGGGCTGTAGAAGCCGCTCTTCATCTCGGCTGGAGGGACAGGCTCTACTTCCTCACGTAATGCAGCGGCGTCCTCGCCAGCTACTGAGGTGAAACGAAGCCGCTGAAGCTGGGTGGGCACCTGGTGAACTGAATCGCGTAGTCGAGTCGTATCATCCTGGCCAGCCATCGTGACGGGTTGGAGTGCGTTAACCATGCCTCCAAACTCCGGGCGAGGGGCACCAAGGGGACGAACGCTGCTGACGTACCTGCGGAACGGGTCTCACGGCAGAGCGGGGCAGAAAGTGCTATGTTGGGGGGCCCCGTGTCCCGATCTCGCTGTATAGGGAGAGACGTTAAAGCACTTACCTTGCTCTGTGTACCCCACGTAGGACTGGTCAGTGACAGGGGAGGAAGCTGAGCATCTTCGTAGCCTTCCACAACCACCTGTGCATGGGTGTGTCGTGGCTGGGTGCGTGGAGGTGGGAAACCCACACCTGTAACACCCTGGCCACGAATGCTCAGTGCTTATTGTAACGATGACGGCCGAAGGCATCGAGTGTATGACCAAGAGAGTGAGGAAAACTTCTGTGCGAAGTCTTCGACAGTGTCGTCAAAAAGGCCAGCCTGGGAAATGGGGGCGTCAAGGAAGCAAACCTTGTCGGCATCCCTCATCTCAACAATGTTGAGCCAAAGGTGGCACTCCTGGACCACCAACGTGGACATCGCCTGCCCGAGAGCCTGCGCTGTAACCTTCGTCTTCGTACTTCCATAGGGCAAGGTCGGTCACCGAGCGCAGCTCCTGCATTACTCCCGGGTCAGGACCACCCTCGTGCAGCTCTTTCAATGCCTTGGCCTGGTGGACCTGCAGGAGGGCCATGGCATACAGAGTGGAGGCGGCCCGCCCCACGGCACTGTAAGCCTTCGCCGTCAGAGATGACGTAGTCGTACAGGCCTTGGATAGGAGCCTATGATGGTTCCACAAGGTGGAAGGCACAAGTGCACCGCAATCGCCTGTTCCACCTGGGGAATGTCCGTGTAGCCCCTGGTCACCCCGCCATTGTGGGTGGTGAGAGCAGCAGAACTCGAAAGCCTGGTCCGGGCAGTGAAAGGTGCCCACCATGACTTTGCAAGTTCTTCATGCACCTCCGGGAAGAAAGGTACCGGGGTGGAGTGCGACTGTGAGCGGCGCTCCGACCCCAGGAACCAATCATCAAGCCGCGAGGGTTCAGGGCAGGATAGAGGGTTCCACTCTAGCCCGACGCTCGTGGTAACCCGGGCAAGCATGGCCGTCAGCTCAGCGTCAGCCTCAGACTGGGCGGCCACACCCGAAGGCAGAAGCCCAGCCGAGCCCTCTGCATTGGACTGAAGCAGCCTGCTCTCCGACGCTGCTATTGATATCACATCCTCCTCCTGAGTGCCGAATGAGAGGTCAAACCCGCTCTGAGGCGGGCCACCTGACTCATCCCAGAACTCAACCGGGGCGCACGAGCGTTATGGGGAATGAGAGGTCTGTGGGGATTCACCCGGCGGAGTTACTTCCATTGAAGTCCCCAAATCGCCCCCAGCACTAACCATCGCGGTCTTGTGCCCGTGGGCAGAAGAACCGAGGCGGGGAGCGGCTGGATTGGCTTTCCCTCTGAGGAAGGAAAGCCATGATTGCAATGTGGCCATAGTTATGTTCTCGCAGTGCGGACATGAACCATCCACGAACGCTGTCTCAGCATGTTTGGAGCCCAGACACGTAAGGTAGTGATCGTGACCGTCAGAAGCGGAGAGATAACGACCGCAACCAGGAAGTGCACATAATCGGAAAGGCATCTTTAAAAAGACGCTTTCCGTCAGTGCCCACTCTTTTAGGGAATATACACTCTTTTTAAGGAGAAATATACTCTTTTAGCATTCAACACGTGCCGCCGAAGTGCCCATGGGCGTTCTCCGCACTTATCTGTGCAAGAGGGGGAGAAACCACGGAGATTGCTTTTTGCTTTATCTGGCAGAGGTGAATGGATTGGCTGTGGAATACATCAATACTGCTCAGCTCCAAAGAAAAAAATCTGAATGAGTGGTTGCACACCAGCTTCTTTTATACCCATATGTCCGGGGGAGCGGCAAATTCCACTCGCCAATTTTCATTGGCCTTTTCTAAAACATCAGAGGTGTTTGAGTCTCCAAGAGTGACCCCTAGTGTCACTACATCGACACAACATCGAGTGAGTGACAGATAGGGAACCACACATTCCTCCATCATCACATTACTATATAAGGAAGAAAAAAATCCAGGAGAATGTGCTTCATACAGGCCGATATCTTTATTAAATACAGACCAAAAATTGTTAACATCAATTATCACCAGCAGATTGAATAAGGTAATAGCATATCTGATTAATCTGAACCAGTCAGGATATGTGACCAATAGGTTATTGAAGGACAATGTGAGACATACTTTAAATATTATAGATTACACATATAAAACTCAAGAACAAGTACTGTTGATGACTAAAGATGCTGAAAAAGCCTTTGATAAATTCTTAAATTATCAAAAAAGTTTGGAGGACTAGGATTCCCAAATTTTATAAATTACTATAAAGCTACCCAAATTCAACCTATATTGACATGGATTAATGAAGAGTCTACAGTGAAATTGAGGAAATGGAAATGTATCAGATGGATAAATCCACAATTATATCTTTGTTCTTACCCAAACAAAGTAATAAATTTAGATTAATAGAAAATATTTGTATTAATAGTGCTTTAAATAAAAATAGTAAAATAAAAAATAAAAATTTATTTACAAGAAACTGCCAAAAATCTTGATTTTGGGCCAAATAGAATAGATAATATATTTTAGGTTTTGGGCAGATAGAGGTATGAAAAGATATCATCAATTGTTCAATGATAAAGGAATAGACTCTTTTTTAAATGTATCAAAAAAGTATGACCTCCCAAAAATGATTATATATATATTTTTTTATTGTACAGGACACTCAGAGTAAAATTATACTTCGGTGGGAGGATGAATTAAAAATAAAAATCAGTCAGCAACACTGGGAAGAAATATCACATAGTACATTGCAAACCACTCAATCCAGTGTCTGGAGGGAATATGCCTGGAAGATACAAATGGGATTTTTTTATATCACCTGTTATCCAAAGTAAATATAATAGTTTGGTAAAGGGGCCTGTTGGCGAAAATGTGGGATAAATAAGGCTCATTATAGTCATATTCTATATGTGTGCTCTAAATTAAAACATTTTGGAATTAAGTGAGTAGACAGATTAATTTAATATTTAATTGCACGATAGAAGTAAAATCAGAAAACCAGAAAATCTGAGTAAACTCTCTGTGTCTTTAAGAAATAAAACAGAAAAGTATACATTTAGAGTAATTAGAATAGCACCTTTTAAACAGATCACAAAAAATTGGCTTAAACCAGAACCCCCGCAATCTCAGTT
Organism: Myxocyprinus asiaticus; assembly: GCF_019703515.2. Lineage (NCBI taxonomy): Eukaryota > Metazoa > Chordata > Actinopteri > Cypriniformes > Catostomidae > Myxocyprinus > Myxocyprinus asiaticus. Next base: position 39,760,374 of record NC_059345.1, read on the forward strand.
TTTAAGAGAAACGATTTTAGAAATATATCAAATGGAGAAAATAACATATAAAATTAAAAACCAAAGTCTGAAATGTGATATATAACGTATATGGGAATTGCTCAAAAAATTATCATTTAACATGGATATAAGACTATTCTCTTTTGATTTTTTAAATAAAAATTAGGTGTTAATGTTCACTTCACCTGATATTTATATGAGGATGTGATGCCTAAATTAAAATAAATTTAATTAAACATAACTTGTAAATGAATGAATTATATATGCTAGTATTGTCACGGATCCACCTGACCCTCTTGCCACATACACACAACCCTCCATCTCTCCTGAATACTGATCACCTGCACCTGCCTCTCATCACCGTGCCAATCAGCTCCTCTACTTAAACCCTATTCTCCCTTCACTCATTGTCTGGTCTCAACTCAGAATACATACTCATGTACCCGCCTCGTCAAGCGTCATTCCTGCGATCTCTCCACGATTCCTCTCCACTGCAACTCCAACGATCTCTCCAAGCCTCCACTCCTACGTCTACTTCCCATTGTGTGTTTGTCGCCCCAAGGATTATCATACCTGCATCAACACAAACCATTCTCAGGTTTCAGTTCTTCACATCTGCACAGATCTGCTTATTTACAACTCACCTGTTTTTCACTGTTTTTGTGTTTTGTGTCAAATACCTGCCTTAGGGTTCAACACCATAGAGTCTGGTTTTTTTGCGACAAGTATATGGAATAGGTTAAAAATGTATTATTATTAAACCTGACAGCCTGTTTTTTTTTTTTTTCACTCTAGTGTCTTTAAATGTTTTTGATTTGTATGTTGTGTATTGTCTTTAGTAAAAAAAAAACAAACAAACATTAAAAGCAGGTTCCCCAATAAGTTGAGTCACAAAAGGCTATCAAGCAAAATTAAGTTGTTTAAAGGGTGAAGCATGTAATTTTTACGCCACTAGCGGCACCAAACAGAATCACAAAAATAATGACGTTGTTTTACCGATTAGTGCTTTTTATTGATTCTAAAAAATGAAACAGAAAAGCAAAACATATAAGCACAGAATCAACTTTTAACCCCCATGTAGAGCCGAGGAGGGCGGGGCCGGGCTGGAATGAGACGCACCCGGTCCCCAATCAGCCTGATGGTGCGCGCGAGGGATAAAGGCGGACGGGGACGACAGTTCGAGAGAGAGAGAATTACAGACAGCTGTGCTGTGTGTTCTTTTTTGGTTGTGTGTTTAAGTTGTTCATTAAATTATTATTTAAGTTGTCAAGCCGGTTCTCGCCTCCTCCTTTCCACTAAACCCCCTTACACTGGTGCCGAAACCCGGGAAGGAGGAGGGATTCCCGTCGCAGGGTCCTCGACACTGCCGTCCACCCAGGGCAGCGCCACTGCCGTCCGACGGGGGACAGAGTAGCCCGACCACCCAGACGCGAGGAACGGCCGCCGTCCACGAGGCGAGTGGGGACGGGACTCCCCGACCGCCTGGAGCGAGGGAGCCTCTGCCGGGGGTGGAGGAGTGCCCTGCCGTCCCCCGGGAATGCGGAGGGGTCGAGAGAAGACCGCTGTCCGCGGGGGGGGGAGGAGGGAAGCGACTCCCCGACCGCCTGGAGTGGTAGGGCCGCGGAGGGGCGTTCTGTCCGCTGGGGGTCGGAGGTCTGACTCCGGTCCGCCCGTGGAGGAGCGGCTGCAGTCCGCCTGAGAGGGTGGAGTAGTGATCGAGGACCACGCGACGGCGCATCAGAGAACCGGTGAGTTTCTTTTTCTCTCTCTCCTCTCTCTCTCTCTGTCGCTCCGTGTTGGCCTTTCCCTCGCCATTTTGTGTTGTCGTTTTTTTTTCCCCTCCTGTCTCCTCCCAGGTCGAGGAAGGCGGGGAGGACCCGCCGGCAGTCGGAGCATAAGGAGAGGAAGGGTGGGGGGGATGTACGTCATGCCGGGGGCTCCCCCTCCCTGAGAGCCTTCCAAAAAGGTCAGATAGCTGCCCCAATTTTTATTAAACACATCCAGGTTGACTAGCCTTCTATCTGATATCTCCTCAATTGCTGCCACCCTGCTCATCTCCATGCACCACTCCCAAAATGAGGGCACAACAGCCGACTTCCATCCCCTCAGAATGATCTGTCTACCGATCATAACACTGGCTAGGACCCAATTTCTTATGTATTTATCCCCTGTAATAATGAACGCCCCATCGCCTAAAATACAGAGTCTGGGGGCAAAATAAAATTTGAGTGCCAAATATGTCACACATAAAACTCTGAACCCTCAATCAAAATTCTTGGATCTTGACACACCACCAAAAAACATGAGTTGTGTCCCTGTCTTCTGATTGGCATCACCATCAGGTAGGTGTGTCTTTAAGACCAAGTCTATACAATCTAGAGGGGGTCCAATAGAATTGATGTGAAATCTTAAATTGCATAAGGCACACCCTTGCATCTCTAGATGCAGATTTGACATTTTTTTTAGAATTCTAGCCCACACTCCCTCCTCCAATACCAAGTTTAAATCTTTCTCCCATAATCTCTTGAAAGAAGTTGAAGCTCCGTCCCCCAAACTCTGAAATAGCAGGGAGTAATACACTGATGCCTCATGGCCTTCTCCAAAAGCAGTAATCACCACTCCCAGAGTATCTGCCGCTTTAGGGGGGTGTATGCTACTCCCAAAAATAGTACAAATCAGGTGGCACAGCTGTAAATACCTAAAGAATTGAAACCTGGGAATACCAAAATGTTGAACCATATTTTCAAAGGATCTCAACACTCCACTCTCATATAGGTCACCGAGCATATTAACCTCCCTCACAATCCACTCTGTCTAGCAGAAAGGGAATTTATTAATACATAACTTTGGGTTCAGCCATATGCTCAAAGCAACATTTAAATAAATGTATGAATTAAACACTCTGGACACTTTTGTCCATACCACATGCAAATGCGAGATAACAGGGTGTAACTTCTCTGGTTAGTTTGATAGAAAGGCTTTGCAATGGCGAAATAGGGGCAAGAACTTCCTGTTCAATACAAAACCAGGGAGGGGCTCTCTCAGGTGGAAGCGACCAATGAGCCAAATGTCTGAGACTGAATGCATAATAATAAAACAAAATCTTGGGTAAGCATAGTCCACCTTTGTCAATCGGTCTATGCAACTTACTAAAATGTAATCTGGGACATTAACCATTCCAAATGAAGGATATTGCCATGCAATCAAATTGCTTGAAATAAGAGAGGGGGACATCTACAGGGAGAGACTGTAGCAGGTAGTTGAATTTTGGAATACAATAAATTTTAATAACATTAAGCTTCCCAATCATATATAAATGTAATGAAGCCCACCTGCCCACATCACTCGAAAACCTTTTTATTAAAGGGCCAAAATTAACTCCCTGTTTGGGCCACTGGAAGGCACCTGGCTGAAAAGCCGTTACCGGGCAGTGCGTTGTCAGAGCCAAATCTTCGTATTTAGACCAATTAACTCTGTATCCTTAGAACTTAAAAAAGGAATTAATAATTCTGTTGAGGCAAGGCATAGATCTAGTGGGATCGGAGACGAATAATAAAATATAATCTGTGTAAAGCAAAAGCTTATGCACCACACCTCCCACCATCACCCCTGGAAAATTATCCGCCTCTCTTATTGCGGCTGCTAATGGTTCCAGGGCAAGACAGAACAATAAAGGGGAAAGAGGGCAACCCTGCCCCTATCCAGAGTTAAATAATCAGAAATTAATCCATTCGTTTGTACCGCTGCTACAGGGTGTCTATAAAGTAACTTAATCCATCCAATAAAAGTATTCCCGAATCCGTACATTTCCAAAATCTTAAACAGATAATCCCATTCTACCATATCAAACGCCTTTTCAGCGCCAAGTGAAATGGCAGCGAACTGAGTCTGATCATTCACCACTGGCCACATGATATTGATGAAACACCTAATGTTATCAGAAGAGCTATGGCCCCGAATAAACCCCACCTGATCTATATGTATAAGAGATGTCATAACTTTACTTAATCGGTTAGCCAAAATTTTGGCTACTTACACTCGCTTGGATCTTTGTCCTTTTTAAGTATCAGACTGATCCGGGCTTGTGTCATGGTTAGCGGAAGCTTTCCATTCTTTAATGATTCTTTATAAACTTCTAGCAAAAGTGGAGTCAGTTCTGAAGCATAAGATCTAAAAAATTCAGCGGCAAAGCCGTCTGGCCCCGGAGAATTACCTCGCCAAACTCCTCCAAGTATATCTCAGAATCAAGAGCATTTTTTTGCTCAGTCGTTAGTTTAGGAAGTTCTAATAGGTCCACAAAGTTTCTAATATCATCATCATTAGATGAAGATATGGAACTATAGAGATCAAGATAGAATTCTTTAAAAGCATTATTAATATCAATGGCCGAGGTAAATATTTCACCACCAGCAGATTTCACTGAGGGACTGGTAGAAAAAGACTCTCTCTGTTTTATATATCTAGCCAGATGTTTCCCTGCCTTGTCCCCCAACTCAAAGTATGACTGTCTTGCCCTGAATAGCCAAGTCTCCACCTTCCACGACAAAATAGTTTTATATCTGTATTTCAAATGAGTAAATTCTCTGAGGCCATTAGACAACATTCTGCACTTCAGTTCTGCCTCAGCACTTTTAATATTCCTTTCCAATTCCACGAGTTCTTGTGCTTTGGATTTGTTGGTGAATGAGGCATACTGTATGATCCAGCCCCTAAGAACTGCCTTCAGTGCCTCCCAAGCCACGCACACAGAGGATACTGAGGACCAGTTGGACTTCATACAGACATTGATTTCAGCCTTTAGCATTTGTTGGAATTCAGGATTTTGCAAAAGGGATACATTAAAGCGCCAACTATATGATTTATTTTTCTCCATATGTGGCAACACCTCTAAACACACCAGGGCGTGATCTGAGACTAAAATGTTTCCAATTGCGCAATCAACAACAGATTAAATGATTGACTTAGTTATCAAAAACATCTATTCTAGAGTAAATCTTATGGACTGATGAAAAAAACCTACCAGATGGTTTCAAAAGTTTCCATATATCTGTAAGACCAAGATTTTTACACATCCTGTGAAGCGTCACTGTTGCTCTAGGAGGTTTGCTCACTTTTGCTACACTATGATCAAGGACTGAGTCCATCAAAAGATTAAAGTCTCCTCCCAATATTATATCATGAGGGGTGCCAGCAGCTTGCAACATCCCTTCAAGATCTATAAAAAAGCCTTGATCATCAACGTTAAGTGCATAAATATTAGCCAAAATAAGACTTTGTCCCTGAATTTCAGCTAAAACAATAATGACTCTTCCTAATTTATCTTTACTCTGTTTGAGACATTTGAATTGTAGATGTTTACTTATCAGTGTAATGACTCCCCTGCTCTTACTCGAGCCAGCACTATTAAAAAATGCCCACCCCATATCTTCCCAAATTTTTCAGCTTCCTGCGGAGAAAGGTGCATTTCTTGAAGAAACACTATATCATATTTCTTACGATTAAGAAGATAAATAACTTCCTTCTTTTTATGGGGTGCCCCAACCAATTCACATTCCACATGGAGAGAGACAATCCACTCATATTAACATTTGACATTTTGACATATAAGAAAAAATAGATTGCGTGTCAAAGACAAGATTATAAAGAAAAAAAGGACAAAAAAACAGAAAAAAGAAAAATGTGTGCATTAACCCCGCACAGGAAAGTGCCAACTGGCATCCATCCCTCCAAATTCAAACAGTCCATGCATGCCTATGAGAGCCCCTGCGACAAACTTGCCATCAGATTGCTCAAGTCCGGTGTTTCATTACAAATTTTGTGAGACAGAATTACACAGCAAAAGATAATCTAAAAAACAAACTCCAGCCACTAGGCAGAATAAACACAAATAGAGAGCGCAGATTCTTCAAACATTCAAGTGAATATTCAGTGAGCCAGTCCACTCGGCTTCAAAATGAGTGCAAGCAAATGACTTACTCACTCCAATGAATTTGCAAGAAATACTCCACAAAATAAACTCCAGCCCATAGGCGGCACCTGAAAAAAAAACAACAACAAAAAAAACATGCGGGTTCCTCAAACTGTCAAGCGAATGTTCAGTGAGCCGGTCCATTCGGCTGCGACGTGAGTACAACAAGATGACTTACTCACTCCATTGACTTTATGAAGGACATCGCTTGCTGTGTGCATGTGAATGTTTTACGGCCATCCTTAGCATCTATTCTCAATTTGGCCGGGAATATCAGTGCAAAAACGACCTTCCGTTGATGTAAAAGTTTCTTGCATTCCTTAAAATGATCACATTTCTCTGTTGTCGATTTCGCAAAGTCTGCGAACAAGAAAATGCTGTGGTTCTTCCAAGAAAGCCTTCCTTTACACCTCGCCTCGCGTAACACAAGATCTTTATCAGATGATCTCAGAAATTTGGCAGGAATTGATCGGGGCCTGTCTCCTTCCACGGATTGCCGAGCCGGAACCCTGTGAGCTTGCTCGATTTCCATCTTATGGCCTGCTATGTCTAGCAGACTCAGAAAGAGCCCATCCAGGAATTCCACCATATCCTGTCCCTCCACTCCTTCCGGGACTCTCACGATACGGGCGTTATTCCACCAGCGGTTTTCCCTGTCCTCCAACTTCTCCCAGACACGATCCAAATCCAACTTGGTTGCTAGCGGATTAGCAGATAATTCCCTCTCCGATGACTCCAGGTAATCGATCCGTTTCTCAATATCCCCCACTCTTGTAACCACATCAGTAAACTTCACCTCCAAGGCAGTGATTGATCGACGTATCACAGCAAGATCCTCCAAGTCAGCAACAACCTTCGTCAGCATTGACGACATGTTTAGCATCTCTCGCTGCATTTCCCACACCTCTCCGACCAAATCAACTCCCAGGCCCGCGGCCTGCTCGGGGGTGTCAGCTTGAGCACGTAAGTGTCTTTTAATGTCTCCAGAGCCCGAGGATTTTGAATTCTTGACATACTGACCTCCTAGAACAGTTATGGAACAGAATGTATTGAATCTCACTGGTTTATGTTATAAAAAGTGTTAAAACTAGCAAAGTGCGCAGAGTGACCATCAATGACATTGTTAAATAGGTTTCCCGAATATCCTCTGTCTTCTATTGTTTGGACAAGCAGATAGACACACCAATGGTTGAGTCAATGTTGCTGTGTCGGGCTGGTTGATAGCACCACAGTGTTCACAATTTTCAGGGAAATTAACCTCATAGTTGTCTCTGCATAAAAACTCTGCCAGTACAGTAAGACAAAATACAGATGTTAAAAATACATTCTCTGAAAAACCTAAATATCTTATGAAGTGTTGCTTCTAAAACAAGATAAATCAAACTGATCTTGTTTTAAGGATTTTTAGATATTTTTACAGGAAAACAATACAAAAATTATCATCAATAATATGATTTTTGCACTAATATCAAAGGTCTTACTAGAAGAAAAGAAATTATGATCTAATGTGAATTTTCTTGATAAAAAAAATATGATCATGCCTGGTAACATGTGCATGTAAAATGGCTAGAAATAGCATTTTAGCTTAGCATAAAGCTGACAATTTACACAAGGTTTATTTCTATTTCTTCTGCTCCAAACTTACTTCAGACTTACTTCTCTGTCTGCTCGTATGAATGTAACACATCATAAGAAAATGTTTCACCGCTGTTCAAATGCACTTTGGATCGCATCATTTATATGTATAAATGTTTTCCATCTGAAAGGACTAAATATTAAATGAAACAAATGACAATAAAATGCAAAGTAATCTCTTCAGTAATCAAAATACTTATTGAATGTAACTGTATTCTAATTACCAATGATTTAAATTGTAACTGTAGTGAAATACAGTTACTTATATTTTGTATTTTAAATACGTAATCCCGTTACATGTATTCTGTTACTCCCCAAACCTGACTCTTTAATACACCTGGTAATGTCCATCCAGGAGTAAGCCTCTGTTTTCTGTTCATATCTCGGGTGAAAAAAGTTTGGCTACACCCATTCCAGCAAAGATGACTAACTTAGATGCACTATGTGTCTTTTACTTGAAGCTTTGTTAGGTTCACAATAATCAACAGTGTACTTGTAAGAAAGCTACAAAATTAAAATTGACCACTGTGAAACGTCCTGCACAAGTCATGCTTGTGAAGGTTGTTCGGGTCGATCAGCTTGTTCTTGCAAACTTTCATTATCGGATTCGGACTCAAAATGGTACGACAAAAACCGACGCCATTGTTACCATAGTTACAGTAGTGTTTACAGCTGTTAAGGAAGCCTGAAACAGGGGCGTTACATTTCCGACACACAGTTGACCAATCACAACAGACTAGGCCAGCTGACCAATCAGAGCAGACTGGGCTTTTCGGAAGGGGGCTTTAAAGAGACAGGAGCTAAATCAGAGCGTTTTAGCCAGACCAGAAGAAGAACAGAATCAGAATGAGCTTTATTGCCAAGTATGCTTACACATACAAGGAATTTGTCTTGGTGACAGGAGCTTCCAGTACACAACAATACAAAACAGCAACAAGACTTTTAATAAATAAATATTGAAAAGAAAAAAGTATATATAGAATACACAATAGACAATATATATATATATACAGGTGCATCTCAATAAATTAGAATGTCGTGGAAAAGTTCATTTATTTCAGTAATTCAACTCAAATTGTGAAACTCGTGTATTAAATAAATTCAATGCACACAGACTGAAGAAGTTTAAGTCTTTGGTTCTTTTAATTGTGATGATTTTGGCTCACATTTAACAAAAACCCACCAATTCACTATCTCAAAAAATTAGAATACATCATAAGACCAATTAAAAAAACATTTTTAGTGAATTGTTGGCTTTCTGGAAAGTATGTTCATTTACTGTATATGTACTCAATACATGGTAGGGGCTCCTTTTGCTTTAATTACTGCCTCAATTCGGCGTGGCATGGAGGTGATCAGTTTGTGGCACTGCTGAGGTGGTATGGAAGCCCAGGTTTCTTTGACAGTGGCCTTCAGCTCATCTGCCTTTTTTTGGTCTCTTGTTTCTCATTTTCCTCTTGACAATACCCCATAGATTCTCTATGGGGTTCAGGTCTGGTGAGTTTGCTGGTCAGTCAAGCACACCAACACCATGGTCATTTAACCAACTTTTGGTGCTTTTGGCAGTGTGGGCAGGTGCCAAATTCTGCTGGAAAATGAAATCAGCATCTTTAAAAAGCTGGTCAGCAGAAGGAAGCATAAAGTGCTCTAAAATTTCTTGGTAAACGGGTGCAGTGACTTTGGTTTTCAAAAAACACAATGGACCAACACCAGCAGATGACATTGCACCCCAAATCATCACAGACTGTGGAAACTTAACACTGGACTTCAAGCAACTTGGGCTATGAGCTTCTCCACCCTTCCTCCAGACTCTAGGACCTTGGTTTCTAAATGAAATACAAAACTTGCTCTCATCTGAAAAGAGGACTTTGGAACACTGGGCAACAGTCCAGTTCTTCTTCTCCTTAGCCCAGGTAAGATGCCTCTGACGTTGTCTGTGGTTCAGGAGTGGCTTAACAAGAGGAATACGACAACTGTAGCCAAATTCCTTGACACGTCTGTGTGTGGTGGCTCTTGATGCCTTGACCCCAGCCTCAGTCCATTCCTTGTGAAGTTCACCCAAATTCTTGAATCGATTTTGCTGGACAATCATAAGGCTGCGGTTCTCTCGGTTGGTTGTGCATCTTTTTCTTCAACACTTTTTCCTTGCTTGGATACAGCACTCTGTGAACAGCCAGCTTCTTTGGCAATGAATGTTTGTGGCTTACCCTCCTTGTGAAGGGTGTCAATGATTGTCTTCTGGACAACTGTCAGATCAGCAGTCTTCCCCATGATTGTGTAGCCTAGTGAACCAAATTGAGAGACCATTTTGAAGGCTCAGGAAACCTTTGCAGGTGTTTTGAGTTGATTAGCTGATTGGCATGTCAAAATATTCTAATTTTTTGAGATAGTGAATTGGTGGGTTTTTGTTAAATGTGAGCCAAAATCATCACAATTAAAAGAACCAAAGACTTAAACTACTTCAGTCTGTGTGCATTGAATTTATTTAATACAAAAGTTTCACAATTTGAGTTGAATTACTGAAATAAATGCACTTTTCCACGACATTCTAATTTATTGAGATGCACCTGTATATATATATATATATATATATATATATATATATATATATATATATAGATAGATATATACATAAATACACACACATACATACATACATACACACATACACATATGTAGTGCAAATTTAAAATCGGTTATATACAGTGCAAGGGAATGTAATGGCAGAAGAGGTAGGATGTGTTGGATAATATAAAAAAGACTAAGTTGTGTATTGCACATTAATTATTGCTCAAAGGGGCAGTTTTAACTGTTCATGAGATGGATAGCCTGAGGGAAAAAACTGTTCCTGTGCCTGACGGTTCTGGTGCTCAGAGCTCTGAAGCGTCGGCCAGAAGGCAACAGTTCAGAAAGGTAGTGGGCAGAGTGAGTGGGGACCAGAGTGATTTTTCCAGCCTTTTTCCTCACTCTGGAAATGTATAGTTCTTGAAGGGAGGGCAGGGGGCAACCAATAATCCTCTCAGCAGTCCGAATTGTCCTTTTGTAGTCTTCTGATGTCTGATTTCGTTGCTGAACCAAATCAGACAGTTATTGAAGTCCAGAGGACAGACTCAATGACTGCTGAGTAGAACTGTATCAGCAGCGCCTGTGGCAGGTTGAACTTCCTCAGCTGGCAAAGGAAGTACAACTTCTACTGGGCCTTTTTCACAGTGGAGTCAATGTGGGTCTCCCACTTCAGGTCCTGTGAGATGGTAGTGCCCAGGAACCTGAATGACTCCACTGCTGCCACAGTGCTGTTTAGAATGGTGAGGGGGGACAGTGTTGGGGTGTTCCTCTAAAGTCCACAATCATCTCCACCGTTTTGAGCGTGTTCAGCATTCCAAACAGATGATGAAAATAAGTTTAACAGAATTGTACAGTATGAGAAAAACAATGTGTTTTTTGAACATTAAAGCATGTAAACCTATTCTAGTAGACCCCAAATCATGAACCTGTAAATTAGCATAATAGGGGCTCTTTAATTGGTACAGCATTGTCCTAGCATCCCAGGGAATACAGACACTTAACTGCACTGTAAATTCCTTTGAATAAAAATTCCTGTCAAATAGACTTTAATGCTGTCACAGCCGATGGCATGAAAATATTAAAAATATAAACAACACTTCAGAATATTGCCAGATTAACACACTCTTTCTCTCCTCCATTACACCCAAGCTATTTTTATTTATTTATTATTTTTTTATTATTATTATTATTATTTTTTTACCTTGTTGTGCTCTCCCCGAAGGTGTTTAAAGAAGACATGTTTCTCTAGCCCCATCTTGTGCCAGAAAGTTTTTTTGCAGTTAGGTTGGACATCTGTCCTCCAGTGTTTCCAATCCTGACCTTTTTATTTTATATACAGTTGAAGTCAGAAGTTTACATACACCTTAGCCAAATACATTTAAGCTCAGTTTTTCACAATTCCTGACATTAATCATAGAAAACATTCCCTGTCTTAGGTCAGTTAGGATCACTATTTATTTTAAGAATGTGAAATGTCAGAATAATAGTAGAGAGAATGATTTATTTTGGTAGCATTGCCTTTAAATTGTTTAACTTGGGTCAAACATTTTGGGTAGCCTTCTACAAGCTTCTCACAATAAGTTACTGGAATTTTGGCCCATTCCTCCAGACAGAACTGGTGTAACTAAGTCAGGTTTGTAGGCCTTCTTGCTCACACACGCTTTTTCAGTTCTGCCCACAAATTTTCTATTGGATTGAGGTTAGGGCTTTGTGATGGCCTCTCCAATACCTTGACTTTGTTGTCCTTAAGCCATTTGGAGGTATGCTTGTGGTCATTGTCCATTTGGAAGACCCATTAGCGACCAAGCTTTAACTTCCTGGCTGATGTTTTGAGATGTTGCTTCAGTATTTCCACATTATTTTCCTTCCTCATGATGCCATCTGTTTTGTGAAGTGCACCAGTCCCTAAGGCAGCAAAGCACCCCCACAACATGATGCTGCCACCCCCATGCTTCACGGTTGGGATGGTGTTCTTTGGCTCGCAAGCCTCACCCTTTTCCCTCCAAACATAACAATAGTCATTATGGCCAAACAGTTCAATTTTTGTTTCATTAGACCAGAGGACATTTCTCCAAAAAGATCTTTGTCCCCATGTGCACTTGCAAACTGTAGTCTGGCTTTTTTATGGCAGTTTTGGAGCAGTGGCTTCTTACTTGCTGAGCAGCCTTTCAGGTTATGTCGATACAGGACTCGTTATACTGTGGATATGGATACTTGTCTACCTGTTTCCTCCAGCATCTTCACAAGGTCCTTTGCTGTTGTTCTGGGATTGATTTGCACTTTTTGCACCAAACTACATTCATCTCTAGGAGATAGAATGAGTCTCCTTCATGAGCGGTATGATGGCTGCGTGGACCCATGGTGTTTTATACTTGCGTACTATTGTTTGCACAGATGAACGTGGTACCTTCAGGCATTTGAAAATTACTCTCAAGGATGGACCAGACTTGTGGAGGTCCACAATTTTTTTTCTGAGGTCTTGGCTGATTTCTTTAGATTTTCCCTTGATGTCAAGTAAAGAGGCACTGAGTTTGAAGGTAGGCCTTAAAATACAACCACAGGTACTCCTCCTATCAGGAACTAATTGGCTTATTACCTAAAGGCTTCACATCATTTTCTGGAATTTTCCAAGCTGCTTAAAGGCACAGTTAACTTAGTGTATGTAAACTTCTGACCAACTGGAATTGTGATATAGTCAATTAAATGTGAAACAATCTGTATGTAAACAATTTTTGGAAAAATTACTAATTTCGTGCACAAGTAGATGTCTTGCCAAAACTATAGTTTGCTAATATTAAATCTGTGGAGTGGTTAAAAAGTGAGTTTTAATGACTTCAGCCTAAGTATATGTAAACTTCTGACTTTAACTGTGCCAACACAGTCCCATCAGCTCAATTGCCACTCACTGAAATCAAGTTATAATGTGGGTTGAAAACAGACTCAAAAGGTAGCTTCATCTCCCTTTAATGAGTTTTTTTGACAGTGAAGAAAGAAAGAAAGAGAGGAAGAAAGAAAGAAAAAAGAGAGAAAAAAGTGAAAGACAGAAGAGAGAGAAAGAAAGAAAAGAAAGAAGAGAGAAAGAAAGAGAGAGAGAGAAAGAAATAGAGAAAGAAAGAAGAAAGAGAGAGAGAAAGAAGAGAGAAAGAAAGAGAGAGAAAAAGAGAGAAAGAAACAGAGAAAAAGAGAGAAACAGAGAAAGAAAGAAGAGAGAAAGAGAAAGAGGAGAGAAAGAAGAGAGAAAGAGAAAGAAAGAAAGAGAGAAAGAAGAAAGAAGAAAAAGAGGAAGAAGAGAGAAAGAGAGAAAGAGAGAGAAAGAAATAGAGAAAGAAAGAATGAAAGAATGAGAGAAAGAGAGAGAGAGAGAGAGAGAGTCATTACAGTAAAAGCAAATGATAAACCATGTTTAATCTAAAAGAAAATGAGTGACCCAGTCAAAACACAGATCTGAGTGTCACCAATAATTCACAAACAAATCCAATACATTTTTTATCAATAACAAAATTAAAGAAGTATCACACAAAATACTGCATAGGATTTATCCAGCCAAATATTTCTTGGAAAGATTTCAACTGAACATTTCATATACCTGTGAAATCTATGAATTGGAGAAAGAAACAATTATTCATGTGTTTTTTTTTTTTTTTTTTTACCATTGTATTTGTGTAAGATTGTTTTGGAAGGATTTGGAAACATATACTGAGAGAAAATTGGGATGTGTGAAAATGATCAGTGTATTTGATGTGATATTTTATTTTAAAAGATGATATTTTGGATCGTAAATAGTAAGCATACAGTTATTTATATATTTTACTCTGAAAATACCATATACACAAGAAAAAAATTGACTCTTTGTAAACCAAATTTCCTAATTTTATAAAAGAATTTGAATCATATGTAAATATTTCTGTAAAAAATACAAATAAAGCTCTGACAACATTTAAAGTTATGAAGGAACTGCTATTTACTGTATGTAGAAGTATTAACCCTGGTAACGTTAGTAATGTTATTAATGTGACCATGTATAAATAACACCTTGTATGTTCTTATGGTATTCAATAATAAAAATAATAATAATTAAAAAAAAAAACGATTAAAAAAAAAACAAAAACAAAAAAAAACAGCCCATACAAGATACAACTTGACAGAGCCATCTCAAATGCAGGTGGAGATGGATAAGAACAGCTGATAAAAAAGATGGGAATTTGCCCTTTTGAGTATGATACTCGGAACAATGTTCAGGGACCGTATAATGCTTTTATAATTGTCATTAACATCTAATTTGACATACTTTAAAAATCCACATGAGAGTACGTCTATTAAGAGATGGACTTTCGGTTGTGATTTTACGCAGATTTTCCCCACCTCTATCATTTGCACAGGCGGATGTTGAAGTCAAAGCTGTTTCTAGGGGGAACAGTTACGCTGTAACAACTACCCAACTTCCGGCGGATTCCTCTTTGGATGGAGGACGATAATTTTCCCGGAGTTTTGGATGTATAAACAAGACCGTGGAGTGGCCAAAACGCCGAGGAAATATAGCCCTGAGTTGGTTGATTTTGTTCCCTCCTGCTTGTGTTTTGAACGTTCAAATAGACGATCAATTAATTTAGATAACGCCGTTAGTTAACGCTTTGTCATACTGTGCTAATGCAAAAGATAAACATCATATTATATCATAATCATAATTTAACTGTAAATCTATAGGACTTGACCTCCCATTCTCTCCATAATGTTCAATGTAACTAATGAAAGACATCAAACTGCCTCAGACAACAATATTCGAGCTAGATGACGTTTTTGTCTCATCAGTTAGCACACTATGCTGTGCACTAACACGACTCGATCGATCTACGGTTGACACAATCTAAATGTGCACAATGCTGCTCTTGACCAGTTTACTCATGTTACTTTTGTAGACTGACGGACAAAATTAACACGTGGAGATAACCCAAAGCCTTACATAATAATACGAATACAAAAATAATACTTTTGTAGAAGGATTTAAGTGTTGGACTGCATTATTCTTTACTGTTACACAGGGCCGTAGCTAGACGGGGGAAATGTGGTAACGATTCTAGGGGCCCAGAGATCCACAACAAATTCTAAACTGTATTTTTTTAATAGGAAAGGGGCCTAGAGCAATATACAGTCAGGGTGCCCAGATGAACTTGCTACGGCCCTGCTGTTAATATAATTGCATAAATCCACATGTTTTGCCTTCTTCATTTCTGCATTCGGACGAAATAACTATTACTGTAAACAATTATGTATTCATTTTATTTTTCCTTTTGATCTCTCAGAATCTTTGTTTTTAGCTTTGTATTTATTTGTATACAAGTTACCTCGGTTTCATTTCAGTAGCAGTAATGGATGCCATATGCATTTTTGTAAGGGATGTGTAATCTGATGCCCATCCACACTTGCATTAAGTGTTGTCAGGGTAGTCACATGTGAGTTGAATGTGAATAGTGACATTTACTTCATTGCCTGAGCTACAGCTTTGTCAAATACCATCTTGTCTCATTGTAGTGTGCTGTTTTCTAGTGGATACATGCATGAGGGATGAAGACTCTGGGAACATGAGAGACTCAGTCCACAGTGTGCTGCGATCGGTGCCACGAGGGCTGACCCTGGGCCCCTCTCTGGCCAAAGATGGACAGCTGGGTCTGTGGTGTGTTGGGCGAGTATTAGAGAAAGACACTCTACTTGGTCTGGAGAACCCTGACAAAATGCTCAGGCAGGAAAAGTCTGAGGAGGTAAGCTAAATAAATCTGTTTACTGAACAGTTTTCAAATATACTGCACAGCTGACAAGTCTTAGTTACTACTGCAGCAACACAGTGTTTACATGTACCTCTCACCTGACACTGCACATATTATTTAGAACCACTACAGCAGTTTTTTGTGTTAACTGACTTGTTGCTATTTTGTGTAACTGTGTTGAGTAAGATCTGAGCTCCAAGTAAGCTGTAAATATGTGTTCTTATTCTAAAGGGATTGCAAAACACATGCCAAAATGTGTTTAAAGGACCAATATCAGATGAAATGTACTGGACGAGGTACAGTATGATTTATTTAACATATTGTCAGTAATTGTTTATATTCTTAAAATGTTCATTTTAAGACATGGTTTAGACATTACAATATCAGACTTATTAATTTGCTTTTAAAGTGCTGTTATTAAAGGATCCTAAGTTTTTTGTTGGCAATGTTTAGCTTTGTGATGAAGAAACCAATAAACCCTTAGTGTTATTAGCTTGATGAAGCCTCTTTCATTGT
This sequence comes from Myxocyprinus asiaticus, assembly GCF_019703515.2. Classification (NCBI taxonomy): domain Eukaryota; kingdom Metazoa; phylum Chordata; class Actinopteri; order Cypriniformes; family Catostomidae; genus Myxocyprinus; species Myxocyprinus asiaticus. The sequence continues at coordinate 39,776,820 of NC_059345.1, forward strand.
TTACAATGCCTGTGGTGCTTTTGTAACTGGTCCTACTTGACCCGCTCCGAGCGGGATTTGAACCGGTGTCTCCTGCATGGGAGGCGGGCTTACTAACAAGGAGGCTAAAGGATACAGCCTCTAGCATCAGTCGCTAGCGTGCCTCTTGAGGCCAGGGGAGTGAGGTTTACACACTGCACAGCTACCTACCAGCTGGCTACTGTTACACTTTATCTTTCTCATGCTTCCACAGGTTTGCCTGCAGCGCTCAGAGTGAGGAAGAGAGGAATGTCAGTGTGTATGAGGTGGATGGAAGGCTATGCCTCAGGGTCTGTCGGGACATTGCACCAGGTAAAGAATTGCTTCTATGGGGATATCAACAAGAAGCCTCACTTGAGCCTATTGATAAGGAAGAAGAAACAACAGCCATACTAGTAAAAGCCTCTGAACACGGTACACCCAGCACAGAGCAAGAGGAGACTTTGGAGTCCATCCCGTTAGTTCAACTTTCAGGCTGTGCAGGTAAGTTAATATATAGGGCCTTATTTTAAGAGCAATAGCACTAAGAGCAGCGATATGCCATATGTCATAAGCGCAAAGTCAATGGACATGGCCATGAAGTTTTGTTATTTTCGTGCAAGCATGCACTAAGTCTAGGCGCAAGTGGGTTTGGTGAAATCCCTCGCACAAGGCGCTAATCAGGTCAAGTGGTTCTCGTCAGGATTTGTATTTACGCTCCATTAAATTATAGAGAATGTAAGTGTTAATAATTTTCTTACACAAAAATCATGGCTAGTATTAACAGTGATTGTATCGGCATGCACTTCACTTCTGTCGGTCGATTTTGATTTTGAAAAATTTAATTTATTTATTGAAGCATGAAAAAATTAAACCAAAAATATTTCTAAATTCAAATTACACTTCAAAACAAATGATTAATATAATCAAAAATACTGAAGTGGTCAGAAATATCATACCAAATCCAAATGTTTTATTCTCTGCAATTTCTTCCAGCGGCTCCATTTGTAGTCTTAAAAATCACTCTATGACAACAGGTGGAAAAAATACCAATACAAATTAGATCATAAATACAATTGTAAATATAAACGTAATAATAATAATTATTGAAAAATAAACCATGACCGAAAGATAGTTTAACACAAATCTCATTCATTTTTGTTTCATAAAAAGGCTGTTGTCAGGGACATACTGTAATTTGATGTTCCACCATATATTCAGAGTTTGACATGAACCTTAATAGCACCTGCTGGTGGAATCTCCAAACTGCAAATGCAGGAACTGAAATTGGACATGGTATTGAAATTTTGACTTTTTTTCAGGAAAATTGCAAATTGTGCTTTGTGCCATTTCATTACAATACAATACACCCATAGTTTGCACGCACACACCCACAGATATTGCAAACACTCCCACCCACGCCCACTTGCACTTTGCATGCTTCCGAAAATAGAGGCCATGATATTTATGTTGTGTAAGAAAAGGTCCATCATATTACACATTAATATATGTAATCGTATGTTCTCTGACAGATCCAGTTCAGAGTGGTTTAGAACAGAATGCAGAGACAAATGTCTCACAAGAGGAACCAAAACCTCAGATTCAGAGGAAACCTCAAATCATGGAGAAAAGAAATGTGCAGGACTGTGCCCTGGAGCAGAATGGGGCAGATGAGGCATGTAGGGAGAGTGAAGCTGAGCAGACTGAGGAGCTTACTCACGGCATCAGTGTGACTACATCACAGGCACTGAATTCATCAGAACAGCTAAAGCCAGAGAGAAGCCATAGAGCCAGCTTTCGCCTTGCAGCTAAACCTCGAAAAGTGCATGCCACAGCCAACTGTATCAACAAGCGACAAGATCTAATGAACAGGTCAGACCAAAGCAGCACTGGCAAAAGACAAGTGAGTAAGAATTCTTCAGTGAACAAAGACAACACAATGCAAAAAGAGTGTGCAAACGAGGAGTCCAGCAAAAGCCAACATGAGCAAGAGTCTCAGGATCTTCCTCATCTTAACATACGAGAGAGGAAGTACAAATGTGACCAGTGTGACAAGAGCTTCTTTCAGCTGTGCCATCTGAAGAAACACAAATTTACACACCAAGATCAGAAGCCGTACATGTGCACAGAGTGCGGTAAACACTACAGTTCACAGGAAAGCTTCCAAGCCCACCTGCTAATGCACCGTGGTCAGAGGCCCTTCAAATGCCAACACTGTGACAAAAGCTATGGCTTGAAACGTGACCTCAAGGAGCACCAGGTGCTCCACACAGGTGAGAAAAAATTTGTCTGTGACATCTGTGGAAAAGCTTTTGCCCGTCGACCCTCACTACGCGTCCACAGAGAAGTCCATCGGGCCAAAGAGCCTGACTACCAGGCTTCTAAGATCAAGTGCCCGGAGTGCAATAAAGAACTAGCTAATTCTGGCTCTTTGAGGAACCATATGCGTCTACACACTGGCGAACGACCCTATGTCTGCCAGCATTGCAACAAGAGCTTTCGTCAGCGTGGCAATCTGCTGGGACATATGCGCATTCATACCGGAGAGAAACCCTACAAGTGCAATCACTGTGACCAACACTTTTCTCAAGGACCTGAACTACGCAGGCATCTGATTTCACACACAGGTGAGGTATATCTGTGTCCTGTGTGTGGTAAGGCTTTACGGGACCCTCACACACTACGGGCCCACGAACGCCTGCACACAGGAGACAGGCCCTTTAAATGTGAACAATGTGGGAAAGGGTACACAATGGCGACCAAGCTACGGCGCCACTTAAAATCTCACCTGGAGGAGAAGCCACACGAGTGCCAGGTGTGCGGAGCCAAATACACAATGATGCAGAGTCTACAGCGGCATCTGCAGTCACACAAACAACAGTCAGACTCTGGTCATGGATTGCCAATACGAGGTCGACCCAAAAGGTCAGGCCGTAAAGCAGGGGATGAGGCAGGAAATAGTGACTGCATCAGATTGGAAGAGGGACAGGCTGTGACATACGTTCAAACTCCTGAGGACTTCACAGTGTTGTCGCACCCAAACAATGTAATTTTGGACTCTGGAGCATTCCACCATGGCACAATTGTTTTGGAAAAAGGATTGGAGAATACTATTGAACGAATTGAACTCAGTCAGGAGGTTATTGAGATTATGGTCTCAGATAGCAATACTAGATGTATAGTAGTCCAGGAACAGCCTTCTGATGTCAGATGTATAGAGGAAAAGGAAGCTAATGCCCAATGTATTGTTATGCAGGAAAATGATGCCAGCACCAACTGTATAGTACTTCCAGAACAGGATGCAAATAGTTGTTTGGTCATATTAGAAGATCAGGATGGTCTAAGCTCAGTGGTGGAGACTGTAGAAATAGAGACAGACATGTAAAATAATTGTTTCAATTTCAAATATAGCAAAAGCTTGTCTATCCCCATTATGTCTCAATCCAAAGGAAAAACAACATAAGACTCAAACAGTAATTTTACACTTTTGTAAATTAAATGTATCAGCTCTGTTGAATTAAAGGCTTGCTGTTCTTTTATTTATTTTCAGGACGGTTTGCAGTAGATATCAGTAAATATTGACTCCTGTGTGCAATGGACCTTGTTTCATCACTGTTTATACAGACATTGTACACGTACATCTGCAAAACAAAGCTATGTCGGGAAATTAGCTCATTTAAGAGGAAATTTCATGATATATAAAATGTCATATCTATTTTGTTGAAGAAATGATCACGTCCTTCACAAACTGTTAACGTGATTTACTATTTGTGTTCTTTTTTTAAGTACATAAATTCAAAACAGAAGGCAGTTAGAGCGAGGTTAAACTAAAGATATCCAGAGCTCTAACTCGGCTCTCCAGCTACATACTGTAGATAAGGTCATTATTTTATGATTCAAACCATTTTGTTTCATAGACAGGACTCTGTTTATTGGTAAACCAGCAATGCTTCAATATTTAAAAAATAAATATTTAGGCTACTTGTTGAGAAGGACAAATCACAGCATAGAATATTTAAACACTTCAAAACAGGTTTATAGATTTCAGCTAAATGGAGCGTGTTCTCAAATAACTAATGACTTGCTTTGGAGATATGAATCTGTCATGTAATCACCTTGTTTATATTACATGTATCTGTGATTCCTGTTCTTCAGACAGTAAAGAATGCTTCACAGTGATATAGAAGTGATCTGAAACCGAATACAGGGTCATTGTTGAGTGATATCAAAAAGGGTTCAGACACTTTGTTCTCTTTGAACTCTGGTAGTTCAATATTAACCTGGCGACTGCAGTAACTGCAGCTGTGGCCTTTCTGACTGAGTGGGTGATTACATCAATAAGATGCTCCAATTTTTTTCAGATTTACAGACTCGGTCATCCTCAAGAATGGGAGCAAAACCAGGACCTCTCCTCTTCTCTCTACTTCTCGGACAAGTTATCCAGCTCACATTGTGTTATGACGGTAAGACATTTTTTTAAACTGATCTAATATTGAAATTTACAGAGAATTTGAAACTTTAGATTTCTCATCCTTTTGGCCAAAACAAATGTTTTCACTTACAATACATATAGTTGTATAGTGTATGAATTCAGACCAGTTTTTTATATGATAAGCACTGGCTTTTTATGCTTCAGTGTTCATTGACAACAACGAAGCCTCTAGGATCATTCGGGCAAAGAGGGCTAACACCATTTTTGAGGAGTTAAAACCAGGAAATCTGGAGAGAGAGTGTGTGGAAGAGATTTGTGATCATGAAGAAGCTCGAGAGGTGTTCGAGAAACCTGATAAAACGGTGAGCAGTACAATCTGGGTTGTGGACACTGTGGCCCAGCAGCACATACAGTACTGTGCAAAAATTTTAGGCACTTGTGAAAAATGTTGCATAGTGAGGATGTCTTCAAAAATAATGACATAAATAGTTTTCATTTATTAATTAACATCATACAAAGTCCAGTAAACTTTAAAAAAGCTAAATCAATATACAGTGTGACCACCTTTGCCTTTAAAACAGCACCAATTCTACTAGATACACCTGGACACAGTTTTTCTTGGTTGTTGGCAGATAGGATGTTCAGCCTTCTTGGAGATTTCGCCACAGTTCTATTTTCTAATTCAGTCTCAATTGCTTCTGTGTCTTCATGTAATCTCAGACTGACTCGATGTTCAGTGGGGGGCTCTGTGGGGGCAATGCCATCTCTTGCTGAGCACCCTGTTCTTCTATTCTATTTGCAAAAGTAATTTTGGGAGTCTAAAATGTATTTTTCTATTGACACTCTAAAGCTGAAGATATAAATAACCATCTTAAGTGCCTAAAACGTTTGCACAGTACTGTATATAGAAATGCTTCAAATCATGTTTTTGAATATTATATTTTTATGCAATGACAAACATTTGTAATTTTGTATACCCTATCCTTGGGGGAAAAAGTAAGTAATTTGATAAATAAATTCCTTTCTTCCATTTCATCACAGAAAACATTTTGGGAGAGATATTTAGGTAAGAATTTACATCACTTTACAAGTAAACATTGACTGCATTTTGTGTAAACAATTTCTGTTGAACCAGGGTCAAAGTGCATTGTCACTGGCCTTGTCCTGTTTGATATACACTCATGTAGCACTTTATTAGGAACACCTGTACACCTGCTTATTCATGCGACCAGCCAATCATGTGGAAGCAATGCAATGCATAAAATAATGCAGATACGGGTCAGGAGCTTCAGTTAATGTTCACATCAACCATCAGAATGGGGACAAAATGTGATCTCAGTGATTTTGACCATGGAATGATTGTTGGTGCCAGATGGGCTGGTTTGAGTATTTCTGTAACTGCTGATCTCCTGCGATTTTCACGCACAACAGTCTCTAGAATTTACTCCGAATGGTGCCAAAAACAAAAAACATCCAGTGAGCGGCAGTTCTGCAGATGGAAACGTCTTGTTGATGAGAGAGGTTAACAATGAATGGCCAGACTGGTTCGAGCTGACAGAAAGGCTATGGTAACTCAGATAACCACTCTGTACAATTGTAGTGAGCAGAATAGCATCTCAGAATGCACAACACATCGAACCTTGAGGCGGATGGGCTATAACAGCAGGAGACCACATCGGGCCCTTTATTAGGACCATAGTGTTACTAATAAAGTGCTCAGTGAGTGTAACATTTAAGTCTTTCTAAAAATGTTAATTCTCTTATCAGTTACTCACCGTCTTGTTCCAAATATGACTTTCTTTTTTTCAGTGGATTACAAAAGGTGATGTTAGATGTTATTCGCTTGCAGAGTATGGAGGGGGAAAAAAAGATGCGATGAAAGTGAATTTTGACTGAGGCCAATATATTGCCTAACATCTCCTTTTGTGTTCCATAGAAGAAAGTCATACAAATTCATTATGAAAATACAGTATATTTTTCCTCTTGTTTCCACAGACTGTGATGGACCAAAATTACCCAGAACAGCAGCAAATATCAAAATATTGAAAAGATGTGTGGAAACAGATGGTAAGAGTGATATCAATATAATGAGTGTTCTTTTTTTATATTTTACTGCACCTGAATCAAGGTCCTATACATTTGCTGAGATACATAATATGTCAGTTAAATTTAAATGGGTACTTCTTGTAACACAAAGACATTCGTGGTAAAACCGAGTGATTGATTATGCACTAATTTGTGTTTTGTAAAATAACCCTATTAACTGGATATGTGATTGTCAGATCATTGCTACTTCCATATTGGTGAAAACTACAAAGGAAGTGTGTCTGTTACCAAATCTGGAAGGACATGTCAGTTCTGGAGAAGCAACTTCCCCCACAGAATCCAGTATGTACTCATCCACTCTTAAAACCACAAGAGACCACCAATTAGTCAATGACTGTCATCTTTCAGTATTGGATGTTGACAAAACCGTTTAAGACATTGATTGATTTCTGAAAACAAAAATGTTTTTTAAAGAAATGATGACTTTATTTATTTACTGTTGCATGCCACAGTTCTTCTGTCTTATGACCTGGTCCTTTCCCTCTTCTAGTGAATTTAATGTCACACAGCTGCAGCTACCACACAACCATTGCAGAAACCCAGATAAGAGCAGCGGTGGCCCTTGGTGTTTTACAAGAGACCCGACAGTCAGGAGGGAGTTCTGCAGTGTGCCAAAATGTGGTAAAGAAAATCAAGACTTCAGACTAAAACATTAAAGTAAGGTGTAGTGTGGCACAGTGGGTAAGCTCAGGGCTGGCAACTGGAAGGTTGCTGGTTCGAGCCCTGTAAGGAGTCATGCCTTTAAGCAAGGCACTTCACTCAAGGTTGTTCCAGAGAGTCTGTCCCTGTTATAAGTGTACTGGAAGTCATTTTGGATAAAAGCTTGTGCTACATTTATTGAATCCATGTATTGAGGGCACATTTTTTGCTAAATTAGTCAAAATCAAGAACATGTTAACATGTTGAGTTTTTATATGTCAGTTCTATTTAGTTTCAGGTCCTCTTTGAAAATGAGTACTTAGTAATCAAGAAGTAACAAAGATTCAGACTCAAATGCATTCACTCTTTTCCCACATGCCTTTCATCTAATTTTTCATCTAATATTTATGACAGACCACCAGTCCTGATCATCTCAGTTTTTTTCTCCTCAGGTGAGACTGTTGTCCCCCCTCCGCAACCTCCGACATTGAAACATGAAGAGCGTTATGGTAAGAGTAACTGTCTGTTAGGAAATGGGGAGACCTATACCGGGGATCTGTCTGTGACTCTTGGAGGTCATACCTGCCTGCAGTGGAGCACAGCAGAAGTGCAAGCCTTGTCTAAAGGGAAAGATTTTCTGTCCGAAGTTCAGCTGGTAAAGAACCACTGTAGAAACCCAGATGGAGATATGGAGGGACCCTGGTGCTATGTAAAGGAAGCAGGTGGAAACATTACCATTGATTACTGTGACTTAGAGTTGTGTGGTTAGTATTGCCTTCTCCCTCTCACTTTCACACTTATACAACAAATAATTATTTTGTTCCTTGCACAAAAATGTTCATTCATGAAACTTTCGTAAATATATGTGTAAATTGTGAGTAATTTATGGACTTTCCAGAAAGCGGTCACTGTTTACTTGTTTATGGGTTTAACAGCAGTAGCATTGACCATACATTATCAACTGAACGTGATTTATCGATGCCTATACAGAATTATGAAACCTAAATTATAGAGCTCATATCAAATGTCCAACCAGTCGAGAAGGTTATAGCTGCAGGCAGAGCTCCAAAAAGTGGTGGAAGCTCCAAGCAGCTAGCAAAGATAAGGTTAGGAGCCCCTAACCTAACCTAACCTTTTCCCTAACCCTAACAGTGTGTGGAAGTATAGCTCCATTTTGGAGTTGGCGCAACCCACTTTGGGTGTAACCCCGCCCTCTTTTGGAGATGCCGCCCCCATTTGGAGATCTATGGCCTGCAGTTATACCTACTTGAATCAGTCACGTTAGAGGGCATACATTTTTTTTCTGCTCTTTCCATTACATTTTTGCCTCATGCCAAGCACTTTTGCTGGAAAAATGATATAAAATGTATGAAGCAGCATTGGGAATAAACTACATTTTGAATAAATAAATGCAGGCATCAAAGAAACATTTTCAATATATATATATACACAGGTTTTAAAAAGAAAACAACAAACCTCTTTTTAATTAATTTGTTATTTATTAAGGTTAATTTAACTCATTCAATTAATATTTGATTTTTTTCATTATTTATTTAATCTCACTTCTATCAAAATGTAGTCATGTCAGTTTGCCTGAAAGGTCACAAAACATACAGATGTCTTACACACGATTTACATGGTTGGGAGCAGGTGTAAATTTTGTTTGTACCAGCTAACATTTAGAAAATCCGAAAACTTTCATCCGAGAATTTTCATCAGAACAGCTTTATGAAATAGGGACAACCTTAAAAAATAAATATCTAGACCAGTAAAAATCTTGCTTTGGTTTAAAATAATTTGCAGTTGTTAAACCTTAAAACAGGAATGATTATGCATCAAATTTTACAAGTGCATCACACATAAACCATAAATACACCACTGAGCCCACACTGAACATCAGTCTATCTTTGTCATTCACTCTCAGATGCCCCTCTGGACAAGTTTACGGAGGAAGAGGCTGGACGAGAGAGAACAACTCTTGACAAAAAGAAGACTTTCTTTAACCCCCGCAGCTTTGGCAACGGAGAGCAAGGTGAGAGGCTGGTTGATTCAGTACCCACACCCTTTGTTTCTTTGTGAATGTTATCGCCGGAAGAGGTTTGATCTCTTGGATAATCAACTGATAGTAATGTGGATGACATTGTCCTTTGCCAGAGTGTGGAGAGCGACCCTTATTTGAAAAGATCAACAAAGAGGATAAGAACGAGAAGGAGCTACTAATGTCATACACTGGAGGCAGAATAGTGGGAGGAGAGGAGGCTGAAGTAGCCAGTGCTCCATGGTAAATATCACCAGCAAAATTTAAAGTAGATTTCTTATTAACAGCAATGGCTGCTTTTGAACCCTCACACTGCCGACAGATAATGCTGTGGTATGTATGTTGCGTTTGATGTAATTTGCAGGCAAGTGATGTTGTATAAGCGTAGTCCTCAGGAGCTTCTGTGTGGAGCTAGCCTGATCAGTGATGAATGGATTCTGACTGCAGCCCACTGCATTCTCTACCCGCCTTGGAACAAGAACTTTACAATCAATGATATTCTCATCCGTCTTGGAAAACACTCTCGTACCAAGTGAGCCTTCAAAATTCCTTGAAGACCCATAAAATGCTCAGTGCATGCTACATGCCCACATGTGTTTCCTTAAATGTCAGTGATGCTAAGCCAACAAGAACATACTATTTTAAGGCAGATCTAAATGGAAATGAGAACAGTGGTGAAGCTGTGAAAAATACATCTAGTAACTTTCTAAATTAACACATTTTAGTTTACTGAAGGTTAGACTGTTTTAAAACATTTCCTGTTTTCTGATCAAGGTATGAGAGGGGCACAGAGAAGATTGTGGCCATTGATGAGATAATTGTACACCCTAAATATAACTGGAAGGAAAACTTGAACCGAGACATTGCTCTTCTGCACTTGAAGAAGCCTGTAACCTTTACTAATGAGATCCACCCTGTCTGTCTGCCCACCAAGAATATTGCAAAGAAGTAAGAAAATGACATTTTTATGTCTCATAAATGTCAACCTTGTGTATTCACAACAAAAAGATGCTAATATCTTGAAGGGTTTATTTTATATACTTGTTTACCATTATTTATGAGTGGTTTATCTTAGTAAAATTGACACATACAGCACAACATGTTTGTTTCAGTAATATAGGCCAGGGTTAATTATCATTATCCCCTTGTAAGAGAACCCCTTCTTAAAATATAAAAGCAACTATACTGTATATTATCGTGCATAGAGATCCATTTATACTGAGTGAGAAAATTTGTGTGATTTTCACAAACATGATTATATATATATATAATGTGTGTGTGTGTGTATATATATATATATATATATATATATATATATATATATATATATATATATATATATATATATATATTATAATTATTATTACTATTATTATTATTTTTTGTTTTGTTTTTGTGAAATTACATTTTATGTTGTCATTGTACTAAAGCCAAATTAACAAATTAAATTAAAGCATTACCTGGAAAATATTTACTTTGTGTTAAATTGACAGCATATGTTTTATACCCACTATTAGAGAAATGTTAGATGTACAGATCTGGTCAGAGGCTTTTTCACATATTTTTGTATAGCACTTTTCTCAATACATACTGTTCCAAAATATAATTTTAATTCCATATTATTTAACATAGTTAATTAAGATGTGTGAAACATATTTAAATTAATATACTTGGACACCAGTGTGAAAACCTCAGATATACAGTTGGCTATGTACACTCCATAATAGTTTTCTAATAAAATGAGTGTGTGATTGACAAATCATTTTTTTTCTTTCTGTAGTTTGATGTTTGCAGGCTATAAGGGCCGTGTGACTGGTTGGGGGAACCTCAGGGAATCATGGACCTCAAACCCAGCAAACCTTCCAGTAGTACTGCAACAGATTCACTTGCCTATTGTGGAGCAGAATACCTGCCGCAATTCCACCTCTGTCGTCATCACCGACAACATGTTCTGTGCTGGTAAGATCACATCATCTTCTTTATGATCTTTAGGCCCTAGACAATTCTGGTGTTAAGAAATTGGTCAGAACTCAGCTTTGTTCATCTTCGTTTTACAGGTTACATGCCAGATGAAAACAAAAGAGGTGACGCTTGTGAGGGAGACAGCGGAGGGCCTTTTGTAATGAAGGTATATAAAAACCCAAAACTATTTGTTTTTCTCTCCTCAAACAAATTTACTCGCATATGCTTAGCATATAGGCTAACCTATGAACATTTGTTGTTGGATTTGCACCTAAATTCAAACATCTTGTCGTTTTGATGTCTTTCCGTGCCCACAGAGCCCTACAGACAAACGCTGGTATCAAATTGGCATTGTGTCATGGGGTGAAGGGTGTGACCGTGATGGCAAATATGGATTCTACACACACCTCTTCCGTATGCGCCGCTGGATGAGAAAAGTTATTGAAAAAACAGGCTCTGCAGATGAAGAGTGATCAATTAACCTTTGACAAAAGACCTTTGCCAAACGAGAACAAAATATTTTGGTCAAATTTTATCAAACCTGAAAATGGATGAATAAATCAGAATTCTTTGTAAGTCAATACCAGTGTGAGAGCATGCAGTTTCTTTCTGTGTACTGACTGAGGCTGAGAATTGAAAGGCTTCAGAATTGAAAGGCCTCTATTTTTATAAAGAAACAGATGTAATTCTGGCTTTGGGATAAGCGAAATTAAACATCAATTTCTTTTGCCATATAAAAATAAACAAGGAACAGTGAAGAGTAAATGAGTGATCACATAGAGCTCAACATTTTTGGGAGGGTATGATGACAACATAGACCAAAAGATACTGTTGTTTTCACGGCTGATAGAAAACTAACCAGAAGACAGTTCTGTCAACCCAAACTCAATACAAAAAAGATATGAAATTAGGTTTTGCATAAAGAAAAAAGTCTATATTCAGAACTATTAAGATTTTTTTTACATTGTGACATTATTTACAGGACACTTAAACACATTTTACCCTCCAATTCTCATTACCTTTATGCATCCAGACAGTTTGCTTTTACTATTCCTATTGTTTTCGGTAATGATTCTCATTTCTGTAACACATTGCTTTACTGTATTACAGTAACAAATTGTTGTTGTACAATGATTTTTTAATTAAAATTCAGCAAAAATGAAAGGCAGTGTCAAGGGAGTACTACGATGTATAAATTCTGTACAGTTTAAATAATTTAATATTTTTTCATGTTGTAGTAATAAGTATATCATAAAGATCATCATCTTTCACAGTGCGGTAATGAGAATTGAGGGGGTAAAATGTGCAGAACTGTCATGAAAATAATGTAACTATGTAAAAAATATTAAAGGGATAGTTCACCCAAAAATGAAAATTTTCATCATTTACTCACCCTCATGCTATCCCAGATGTGTATGACTTTCTTTCTTCTACTGAACACAAACAAAGATTTTTAGATTAATATCTCAGCTCTGTAGGTCCTCACAATGCAAGTGAATGGTGATCAGAACTTTGAAGCTCCAAAAAAACACAAATGCAGCATAAAAGTAATCCATAAGACTTCAGTGGTTAAATCCATGTCTTCTGAAGCAATCCAATCTATTTTGGGTGAGAACAGATCAAATAAAATCACAAATTTCTAACTATACATCTTGCCATTGCAGTCTCTAGGCACGATCATGATTTCTAGCTAGATTACACTTCTTAGTGCTTGACACATGCACAGAGCGCTAGCAGAGATCTTCTATAATGAGATAATAACATCCACGCATTTACCATAGGAGAGAGCGTAATGGTCACTCAGCGTGTTAAGACTTAAGCGTGTTAAGTCACCGTTTGCGGATATCATACAAATAAATGAGGAGAGCTGTATACTGACACCTACCTGTCGCAAAATCGTCTGTGTGTTCTTTAGTAAAACAGCAATGTTTTCGTAGTAAACTCCACATAGTTCACCCCATAGTTCACCAGATTGTTTAGTGTAAAAGTGTTGGAGATTACCAGACATGCGGTCAGTTCATTAAGTGAAGAACTGTTTCCTCACGAAAGCAGTTTATTCAGCGTCAGGAAGCATCTGCTCCATAGACATCCTTTTAAAAAAGACTGGCCTCTCATCTCCTCATCGAAGTGTACCACCCATATAATGCCTATGGGACCGCTACGTTAGTCTATTCTATACTAACATTGTAGGCTCCTCCTGACTACTGTTCTTCTTTTTAACCAGCACAATCGGAGAGGCATATGGGCTGCAACTCTCCTGCACTACCTGGGCATCCAACAGCTGGTTAATATGTGCTCTTACCATTTCATATTCAGATGGAGGTATTCGACAATACCGTTGTCGAAACAGAATATCATCAAGGAGTGGAATGTCATGTGAAATGACATTCATGCACCCTAAGTCCCCTTCAACTGCAGAAAAGACAGAATGATACTTCCCAAGGAGAGCCCTAACCTTACTATGCTCCTCCCCTGGCAAAAGGGACAAATCCACCGCATCAGTCTGTTCTGGAACAGTTGGAGCACCCGCTTGAGAAGCAATCGACTAAGCCGTACAGGAAACAGACTTCACTTCAGTGACACCTGGGGGCAAACTGACAACATACACACTCGTTAAAGTGCTTATCACTTGACGAGGGAAGAGCAAAACGTCAGTAGTCCCTACATTGACCACTGGTACATAAACAGTGCCCTTAACCACTTGCACCAGGGCAGAAGAAACCAACAGCCCCATAGGTAGTCCAAATTCCGGAGGTTCATGGAGTGCAGCACCCCTAGAATAATGCTCTGAGCAGGTTGCAGCTACAAGTTTAATCGTGCCACCCGGTATACGACACGCCCGAGGGCCGTGCACCTTAAACTTACCTGTCTCCCCAACTGGAGATAGAGTGCTGGCTTGATGACAATGTTGCAAAGCTCGAACGATGGAGCAAAGAGCACACACTACCGGCGGAAACTCAAAAAGAGTGAGGCTGTGTTGCCCAAAGAGCCCCTGGTAGCACCGGCCCAGTACATTCATCCACAAGACACCAGGGACCTGAGCACACATGCCACCAGGGGGGTCTCTGAACACCAACACGCCACATTTCAGTACTAATTTCCCGCAAAACTCAATGTCTAACTCCATATACCCTATATAAGGAATGGAAAGTCTGTTCGCAGCCTTAAGTTGCAACCACTGACAGGTCCTAAGGTGGTCTTGGTCCTATAGTTCGAAATACTTCGAAAAACAACTCTCCGTGAGAGTTGATACCATCGACCCTGTGTCTATCAAACACGACACCGAAATGCCACCAATAAGAGCAACGAGACGTGGACAGGGTGACATCAAATTTGACATTGGGCCAGAAATACATAACACATCCGAGCCGGTATTTCTCCCAACCGAGCTGTGGCTCTGCAACTCGGCAGGGGCTAGTTTTCCAATAACGGACCTGAATGATGCAACTCACCCTCGATGGTCCTAACATCCATTCTACTGGGCATGGAAGCCTGAGGGGGAATGCGTTCCCCGTCGCACTCCAGAGCAAAATTACCAGGTTTTTGACAACTAGAGATGACGGGACTACAACGAAGAGGACGAGTATGACTACGAGTACGCGGGTAAGGGTCCTGTAACAGAGCTACACTTTGGGTGAGCTGAATCAACTGCTCTTGCTGCAATTTTAACATCTCTCTCAACTCACCCAACTCAGACTGCTGAGGATAGTTACAGCACCTGAGCGACCACCATTCGGCAAAACAGTTGGCGACTGCTGCTTTTCTCGCTCCGGGAGACTCATGATGTGTCCTGGAGAAAAAGGCCTTCTGCAACGCAACATACGATTTGGAGCACCCATATAACTCTTGCAAAGCCGCAATTATCCTATTGGGATCTTCCCGTTCCCTAACAGGCTGATACTTTATCTCCTTGCGTGCTTTCCCCTCTAAGTGGTCAAAAAGACAAAAGCCTTGTCAGCAACAGACAAATGATGGGCCGCATGCAGGCCTGTGCCTCCTCAACCCATTCATTAATTCCTATGTCGGACCTTCAATTAAATTTCGGACACTTTCTGTCCCTTGGTATAAAAATGTATCGTTCCATCAAGGCGGCACCCGTATCAATGGGCTGAGAAGGAGCAAACGACGGACCAGGTACGTTAGGACCACTATTAGGGTCCAAAGGCCCAGCAAGAGCCTGGTCTTGCAGCAATTTCGCATTATCGGCCCGTAATTGGGCTACAAGATCCCTCAGATCTTGCAATTTGTCTTCTATTACTGCAAAACTTACCAAATTGGAGTGGTACTACCCAAAGAAAACCAGACAAAGATACCTGCGACCACTGCCCACGCTGCTCCTTTGTTCCTAATACCAAAAAGACACAAACTAAAAAAATCAAAAAATATTCCACTATATCAACAATACAAAAAAAAAAAAAAAACAACAACAAAAAAAAAACATATAAATATACATAAATCCACGTCTCAGCTCTAATGGTAAGGAACCCAGCCGACTGTGCCAAGATGTGGCTTGGCACAGGGGGAGGATTGAAGTGAGGGAAGACAGAGAAAGGAAGCTGACTATGCCACCCTGGTAAATATGCCAGGGAAATTTCCAAAAGGCACACAGGTTCAAATTCCCTACAAAGAGACTTTGAGACGTGGATATAAAATAATACAAAACATCTTTATTGGAACAAATATTAAAACTTAAAATGCAAAACAGTTATAACAATTTCAAGGAAGCATCCAACATACCCACAAGTGGTGGCTGCTAACACAAGAGACACTAATGACTTTAATAAACATAAATCACAGGGCTCAGGGTTACCAGAAGCAGGGCGAGCTAGCGCAAGACTTGGATGATTCCAAGATGTCAATGATGCACCCAAACATGCACTATGCCTTACACACGTATTTCAATCAGGGGTCAATCACTAAAGGTTGCGCACCACACTGTGTATCAAAGGACCCACCACCATATGGAGCAGTTAGCCCTCCTACTCGGGACCCATGGCACCTGGAAACACAGGAAACACAAATTACCAAAACAAAATAAAATAACAGTAAGCCAAATCCAAAATTAATTGTCGTGCAAAGAGATTTCACATACCAAACATGTGCAGACCACGCCATTCATCCGGCAGCCAGCGGTTATGACTCACAAAGACAACGGGCTGGAATACAAAGATCCCTTAACTGCACACACTAATATAACATAAAACAACCGCCCACAAGAGCTAAAAAGAGACCTACCTGAGAGCAAAGCAGCAATGCAGCAATCCACCAATGACGCTCAGTGTAATACGTGCAAAACATACCATGTATCGGAGTAAGAGGACGCAACGCCGGCGAGGGCAATCTTTCAACGGGTAGCACGAAGCATTCATGCTGTAACAAGAACAGTTAGTGTTAGAGGCCAATATACGAGAGCGCATTGCTACAAACAGCAGCAGAACATACCTCCAGCACGGGACATTGTGGCACCGGAAAAGCAGTCGATCAACAGCCACTTTAATATACCCCTCCGGAATAGAACGCCAATTATCTACGTGCGGAGTAACCACACCCAAATGGGAGAGATGCGGTAAAATAACTGCACTCCACTACAAGTAATCGAGCTTGAAATCATGATCACCAAGGAGACTGCAGATGTCAAGATTTGTAGTAAAAAACTATTTATATTTTGGTATGTTCTCACCCAAATCGACTGGATCACTTCTGAAGACATGGATTAGACCACTGGAGTCTTATGGATTACTTTGATGCTGCCTTTATGTGCTTTTTGGAGCTTCAAAGTTCTGGTCACCATTCACTTGCATTGTATGGACCTACAGAGCTGAGATATTCTTCTAAAAATCTTCGTTTGTGTTCTGCATAAAATGAAAGACACATCTGGGATGGTTTCAGGGCTTCATTTTTAATACACAACATATAATTTCTTATTTGTTGCATATGATTTTGGAGTAAAATAGGACCAGGATATTTTCTTGACAGGTTTCGTGATGATTACCCTAGAATAAAAAGCGGATAGTTAAATCGTGGTTTGGGAGACCTGCGGTTACTGTAATGACACATTACTGGGGCGTGGTCACGCACATTGTACAACTGGTGATTTCTGCTGCTTCCGGGGCGTTTACACTGACATGACAACACGGATCTCAAACCGGAAGTGGCGCATTAAATTGGCAAGCTTGGCAGAGTTGTGAAGACTTGTGAGAGCGCTGAATATTAGTTAAAGCCGTTCTCTTTTGGCTTCATAAAACCTAGCTGGGTTCTGCGCAACGGTGGGGAAACTCTTGTTTGATTTTCCAACCCGATAAGTTAAAACGGTATGTAGCTATTTAGCTTAGCAGGCTGTCGACTGAACACAGCAAGCCGTATATGCAGCATCTAGCCGTCTGCTTTTACGCTATCACTAAGACTTAACATTAGTGTGTCTTCGTTTAAATCACATGTATTTCATGTCATAGGTTTATGTCTACTCTGCACGCCTTTTGCTTGGTAAACACAAGTGTTTCAACAAGTACAGATGTTGCGTTGCCTTAGAAACGCAGTGTAACGTGACACTGTCTGTCCTGAGCCGAGACGAACAGCAAGGAGTGTATTAGACTTCTTAGCACAAGAGATGAAAAAGAAACACTAAACGTCTGACATTTTATGTCCGTCACTCTTAAATGCTGGAGGTTTGTGCGGGGTACATTTTAATGTGTTTGTGTGCCTGCATGACCGGTTATGTTGTCTGACAGAAGCTTTGCACTCAGGATTACTGAGATGTCACAGATAACTCAAGATGATTTCAACATCGTTTCCCGTAGTAGTTGTACATAGCACAGTAAATCTTGCCTCTACCTTGCATGTTTTTAATAATAAACGACGGAAGAGCACCAGCTTGACTCTTTATCAAGCCAGAAATGTTGCTTTAGCAATCATTCGAGAAAGGGGAGATCATTTGTTGTGTTTTCTCTGCTGAGGATCCGTGTGCCGATGGCGACACTGCAGAGAGATAACTAGCATCACATGATAGTGTCCTTTCATGTGTTCTGCAGATTAATCTGTGCAGCTTATATATGCAAGTATTATTATTGTTTATACTTAACTAGTTAAGTGTTTTCATTTATTTTATACATATCCTAATTTATCCATTATTTCCTTAATCACAAATAATAGCATATTCTGTTATCTGTATCACAAAAAGTACCATGGTATTACAGTGTTTTTAGACATGGTCCGTGGTATTGACATGTTTTTGTTTTTTGTTTTTTGTCTATAGTAAAGCCATGGCATTTTTTGAAGTAACTTGGAGTACCATGAAAACTTCATGAAATATGAATATAATAATCATTCAGTACCATGTTATTACCCTTGTAACACCACAGTGCTTCACAGACTTGCTAATCTTTTTCTTGTCTCATCACTCTTTTCACTTTCATCTCCTCTCAATCACTTCATCCTGTCATCTCTCCTACTTCCACTTTGACCTCATCATCCTCTTTATAGAACTGACACTTTCTGTAGAGCTGTTCAGCTTGTAGTTCTAAAACCCGGAAGAGAATTTGCCATGGGATCCCTCATGATTTTCCTATGTGTTTTTATAATGGGGTGTTTCAACTTATGAGTTAAATAAGGTCTGTGGTAAACATTACTTGACGATAGGTGGATGTTTTGTTCTACAACATAAATTACAGTCATAGCTCAAATGTGAATTTTGAAGCCGTATTTTTTTTTTTAAACACACAGTGGCTTCAAAATTCACATTTGAGCTATGAAAGTGTGTATTTTATGTCGTAGAACAGAACGTCCATGTATCGTCAAGTAATGTTTACCACAGACCTTATTTTACTCAGAAGCTGAAAACCCCCATTATAAAAACACATAGGAAAATCCTGAGGGATCCCATGGCTAATAGCTTATTAGTTTTAACAAAAAATCAGGCAGCTCCATCAGTTTATGATAGTATTCTACGAAAGATGTATTTAATTTAGATATCTAGACTAAAAAGCAACATGACCGCTCCCATTATAATTAATAAAGTAAGTAATAAAGCTGTCTGCATTGCAAGTATGCGATGTTGGAAATGTAGTAGCAATTGAGTGGATTTTTTATCTGAACTGTTACTCATCTGAGGCAATGCCACTTCAGTCATCCCAGGGGCGAATTCTCAAAGGCATTTTTGCACCCGGGAAGGGGACGCCACTCGAAGAGTTGTTCCAAACAAAAGTGAGAAAATGAATCCTTTCTCGAAGGGCCCTTCCTCAAGACTGTTAGTGAAGGGTACATTCATGCAGTAATGGTGCCATGTTCCTTTCAGAGTACCTACTTCAAAGGCTCAGCCCTTCGGAGTGAGAAGGGCATAGTATGATTTCTTTCGATTGTATTTTGCCCCGATCTACTGTAACGTGCGCTGTTAAAGGCACATCCACCTCTGTCTAATTTTCTTGAATTCTTCTGCGATTTACAAGGAAATCTCACATTGAAACATTATTATTGTTATTGTGTGATTACGATTTTTTAATTTTGTTTTATTTTATCATTTTATCTTTATTATTAAAATTTCACCCAGTTTTCTGCACGACCAGTAGGGTACCTATAGATTTGTGAACGAAAGGGACAGGGGCCCCTGCTGCCCCCTTTCTGTGCACACCACTGCTAAGGTGGCAATAGCATTATAAGTGCAAACGTGCTTCGAAAAGCAGGAGTTATTACAGAATTATTGATATTATTCTGTCAATGACTCCTTAATATTGCATTCTTGTTATGATACAGACTTTTAGAAAGGACAGAGTTGGTTTTGGAGGTGTTGGGGTTTCTTTCGGGCTCTTGTTTTGAAGCTCTCATTAGAGTCTTTGTGTTTTTGATTGAAGTGCTGAATGACTTCACTGAGTGCAGCCTTGATGCCTCTGTAGCACAACTGTGAATGAGGAGCATTGTTTTTGCTGATGAACTTGTAAAATGGGCAATGAATGAAGAGGGGACTAGAGAGCAGAACAGAACCAAATTTAGACTGGTGCTGTTTAGTCAGAACCAAAGGCTGTGTTTAAATAAGTGTTGGCACCAAACACAGTTTGACTAGCTACTTTAAGATGATGATGTGTGTAGTTTTTTTGATGTTAAAATACTTTCTTGTATCCCAAGTTAATACACAGAGACGTATATAAGTAAATCATTTCTATGTTGATTTTCCTGAAAAGTGTTAATTGTAGCGCTTTCAGATATTACTCTGTTTGTTTGAACATCCCAACCATTGGTGATTTTGATGATGTTTGTCAGTGCTTGCGACAAGGCTGAAAAACAGAGATAAGCTCGCACAGTGTTCTTTTATCAGGAGTGATGTACAGATTACCTAATGATCTTTTGCGTAACTTGAAGATTGTGTTCTCACTGTTCTCACTTTTACATTAGAGATATAGATGTGGTTGTAAAAGCAGAATAAGAGCTGCTAATGAAGACGCTGGTAAGTTGGCTGGCTCTGCTAGGGTTGAGGATATAAATAGATCAAAGGGCAAAACCAGCCACATTGCCGCGCAGTCTGCAAAGCGGGGGACTGTCACAGCAGATCACTGTCTGAACCCAAATGATGCCTACACTTGTAGCCTTACGGCTACACACACAATTTTAAAGATGTCACACATTTACAAATGCACATGATTTAAAGAATTCATTCTTTAATTCTTTTCATTGATCTTTTTTTTTTTTTTTTATTATGACCACAAAGCTTGAACCTTAAGATGCAACATTTAAAGGCTATTGCTAGAACCTGAGATTTTGACTGGTCATTATTATTGACGACAGATCGTGAAGATATGTTAACATGATTTTAGTGTGATCAATGTGCTTACAAACCTTGTCTGTGTAAAATTATATCCAATACCAGGATTCCAAGGTTTTCAAGCTGGAATATTGGATACAACTTTACACAGATTAGTAAGGTTAGTAAGCGATTTTTAGCATACTTAAATCATGCTAACATGTATAATTTAAGTTTACCTCTTGTGGTTATACTCCTGAAACAGTGTATTTTGTACTAGTCCTATTCACTTCTGTCGTAAGTGCCTTTGTAAACCCCATTTTTGTTTTTAAATAGCCTTAAAGAGTAATGAGTCAAAATATTGTATTTTGTAAAATAATGAGTTAAAATAATGTATTTATTAATGGCTATTTGTAGTGACTATTCTTTCAAAAAATGTAAAAAAAATAAAATAAAATTTGCTAGTGCAAATGCATAAAACAGTATCTTCTGAATCTGAAGCAAGACATTTTTTTTATTATAGGCATGTCTATAAATAATGATGTGTTATGTTATGCACTGACTGTATTATGGAAGATAGGCTACTTGTTTTAAATGGCCCTCTGGGTTTCATAGATTGCAAGCCTGTGTTATGAAACAAACTAAGGCAAACTTATTTGTCATTGTGTGTGTCAGCCAGTCACTTTGCGTGTGTGCATGTGAAAAACATGAATTTACATAGGTTTATGCTGCACAGACAGAAACTTAATGTAAAGGAAGATCACACAAATTCCTAAAAAAACAAAATGTTTGTGTAGTTTGTATTTTACCATGCCTTTCTGTGTCTCACAGTTGTGTGTGAATTGTGGTGTCTTAGAGGACCATCATGTCATCTGACCTGCTGGTGGACCTGCACGAGGATCTTGGAGGGGACGACTCTCCTAGCGCTGCTCTGGACCAGCTCAAACTGGTACAGGACAAACAGTGGCCGCCCGATGACCCTGTTAGCCTGAGCAAATCTGGTAAGTGCTCAAGGGTGTGAATTGTGTGTGTGTGTGTGTGTGTGTGTGTGTGTGTGTGTGTGTGTGTGTGTGTATTTAGAGGATAGGTATTTTTTAAAATTAGGTTCATTTCACAGAATTGTGCTCGTTTCGCAGAAGGATTTTTGAACTGTGCTCACAAAAGTAAGCATTTGCTAAGAGCTATAACATAATCATAAATACCAATCATATGCTGTTTATATTTAGAAGCAAGTGAGGCTGAATGTTTCCGGTTGAGATTACTGTCATGGTCTATTTAAGAGCCAGCAAAAAACTCAAGAAGTCATACAACATTACTCACACAGCACAGAAAGACACACACACATATATCTATCTATCTATCTATCTATCTATCTATCTATATATATATATATATATATATATATATGTATATATATACAGCCCTCTACATTGCGAGTAAATCACTCGCATATGCGAGTAAATTTCGCACCATGCGACCAAAAAATGTCTCTTATTAGCCACTAGCAAGTAAATATTAACATTTCACTCGCCAGTGATAGAGTTGTGTAGTGTCGAAGCACAAAGGCCCTTTTACTGGATAAAAAGCAGTTGATTAAGAAGCTGGATTCAGCCTCGTCTTTCCCTGCATGCTGTCTCATGAGCGCTCAGGATAAAGCACTTGTGTCTCATTCAGTTGAACTCCGAGCATCTCAGGGAACCACACCACGGACGTCACGAGCAGCTCTCTTGAGAGTTTGTGAAGATAAACCACTTCTCAAGCGCTATGATGTGTACGCTGTCTACAGAGACTTGCGCCAAATTCCCGCAAAAATATAAACAAGGTATAAACGTATTAATTTTGTGAACGCAAAGCACTCCAGTTTCACTTAACGGCCATGTAATGGCAAATGTCCGTGGTCATTGTGGGTTTATATTAATAACATTAATATAATATAGTAGTTATACAGGTTGGCTGGGTTAAAAAAGAAGCAAAAGAAAACATTGAAAAGTCCAGTGGATCAAAAGTAAATTGGGCAATAAGAGAGATGTATTTTAGTTATTTAGACATATTTTGATCATTAAAATATTATTTTAATTATTTAAAATTTTACACTTTTATATTTGACTGTCATTCATACGTTTTTGAAGCCTGAAAAGGAAATCATATACCGTTATTTTATTATATGACCCAAGCTAAATTTTTATAAATGACTTTGTTGTGTGCATGAAGCACACATAGTGAGTTTGTATGGTAATTAATCGTCATATTCGTGAAACACCTAAAACAGACAATTCATCATCATAGCCCTAAAACAGGCAATTAATCGTCATAATCGCAATTATTTGTTTGACAATAAGTTGTTAGCCAAATTTCGCAATCGTGACCCCTAATTTTCAGTATTAGGTTCCTACCTTGTGAATTGTTTGTTAGAAATGTGTACAAAATTTCAAACAGTGACTACAGCTTGTATCATTATTAAAAGTGCGATTTCATGACATCATATAAATTGATAGAATGTGAAATCTGTACATTTTAAAAAAGCTAAAATGTGATTAAAATCATAAAGCAAAATAAAAAAATAATAAATTACAATATACTATATTGTGTGAATATATTTGAAGAGTCCCCCTCTCTCGGTTTGCTTAATATATTGTTTTGTTACATTATGCTTACATGTCGTCAAAAGTCTGGTGAGTAAAAACAAAAATTTACTAGGTAATGACTATTCTTTCTCCAACATGATGTAGAGGGCTGATTGATATATATATATATATATATAATATAATATAATTTTTATACTAAATTGTTTTAGATCTTCAGACAAGATATAACATAAAATACAGTTTTCAAATATATATATTTATATATTTTATTCAACCAAAAAGGCTACCTGTATCACCCATGTGAAAAACTAACTACCCCCTTAAGCTTAATAGCTGGTTGTGCCACCTTTAGCAGCAACAACTGCAACCAAGCGCTTCCGATAAATCGAGAGCAGTCTTTCACAACTCTGTTGTGGCCCACTCTTCTTTGCAGAACTGCTTTAGTTCAGCCACATTGGAGGGTTTGAGCATGAACTGCCTGTTTAATGTCCTGCCACAGCATCTCAATCAGGTTCAAGTCATGACTTTGACTAGGCCACTCCAAAACTTTAATTGAGCTTCTTTTGAGCCATTCAGAGGTGGACTTACTCCTATGCTTTGGATCATTGTCTTGCTGCATAATCCAGTTGCGCTTGAGGTTCAACTCACGGACTGAAGACTGGATGTTCTCCTTTAGGATTTTCTGGTAGAGAACAGAATTCATGTTTCCCACAATTATTGCAAGTCACCCTGGCCCTGAAGCAGTAAAGTATCCCCACACCATCACACTGCCACCACCATGCTTGACCGTAGGTATGATGTTCTTTTAGTGGAATTCTGTGTTTGATTTACACCAGATATAACAGGACCCCTGTTTTCCAAACAGTTCCACTTTCGACTCATCAGTCCACAGAACATTCTCCCAAAAGGTTTGAGCAACATCGAGTTGTGTTTTGGCAAAATTCAGATGAGCCTTAATGTTCTTCTGGGAGAGCAGTGGTTTTTGCCTCGCCAATCTTCCATGGATGGCATTTTTGCCTAGTGTCTTTCTGATAGTAGAGTCATGAACAGTGGCCTTTATTGATGCGAGAGAGGCCTGCAGTTCCTTGGATGTTGTCCTTGGCTTTTTTGTGACTTCCTGGATGAGTTGTCGCTGTGCTCTTGGAGGAATTTTGGAAGGTCGGCCACTTCTGGGAAGGTTCATTACTGTGCCAAGTGTTCTCCATTTGGAGATAATGGCTCTCACTATGGTTCTTTATAGTCCCAGAGCCTTTGAAATAGCTTTGTAACCCTTCCCAGACTGATGTATTTCCCTCATCATTTCTGGAATTTCTTTCGACCTTGGCATAGTGTGCTACTGGGTGAGACCTTTTAGCCAACTTCATGCTGCTGAAAAAGTTCTATTTAGGCATTGATTTGATTGAACAGGGCTGGCAGTAATCAGGCCTGGTGTGTCTAGTCCAGCTTAACTTCATTATGAATGCTGTTTCATAGATTTGGGAATTTAGTAACTAAGAGCAAATACATTTTCACACAGGCAGAGTTAGTATTGGATAACTTTTTTGCTTCAATAAATAATATTATCATTTAAAAACTGTATTTTGTGTTTACTCAGATTGCTTTTATTTTATGTTCGATTTTGTTTGAATTTTTGACAGTTTATTTTGAGATATACACAAAAACAGAAGAAATCAGGATGGGGGCAAATACTTTACAGGGGTGCAGGCCTTTTGAAACAAAAAAACAAAAACAAAAGGTTAGAGTGGGCAGAGAAACACAGACATTGGACAACAGATAATTAGAAAAGTGAGTTATGGATCTTAACCCCATTGAGCTTTTGTGGGATCAGTTAGACTGTAAGGTGCGTGAGAAGTGCCCAACAAGACAGCCACATCTATGGAAAGTGCTACAGGAAGCGTGGGGTGAAATGTCACCTGAGTATCTGGACAAACTGACAGCTGGAATGCCAAGGATCTGCAAAGCTGTCATTGCTGCACGTGGAGGATTTTTGGATGAGATCTCTTTGAAGTAGTTTTTTTCAAATTGCAATAGTAATTTTTCACGTTATTAATGTCCTGACTATACATTGTGATCAGTTGAAAGCCACTTTGGTGAATAAAAGTACCAATTTCTAGTATTTGATTAAGGTTGACAGCGTTAGCAACAGTAAATAAGGGAGGGTCAGTGATGGAGCTTTCGTTGAAAAAGCTCTTTCTCAGTTTCTTTCTAAATGTAAATGCGGAATGCACATTCCATACCATGTGGCAGCATTTTGCAGAACTGCAGAAGAAGCAATACTCAAATTCATACCGCTTGACTTTTCTGTATATTGTTTTAACCGGTATATTGCCCACCCATATGTACAGTACTGTGCAAAATTCTTAGGCACATAAGGTGTTTCACAAAAGCATTTGTCTTAAGATGGTTATTTATATCTTCAGCTTTAGTGTGTCAATAGAAAATATAAATGTTAGACTCCCAAACCTTACTTTTACAAATAGAAAAGATTAGAATAGAAGAACAGGGAGCCCTGCAACAGATGCCATGGCCCCCCACTGAACATCAAGTCAGTCTGAGATTACATAAAAAGACAGAAGCAATTGAGACAGCCTAAATAGGTAGAAGAACTGTGGTGAATTCTCCAAGAAACTTGGAACATCCTATCTGCCAACAACCATGAAAAACTGTGTCCAGGTGTACCTAGGAGAATTGGTGCTGTTTTAAAGGCAAAGGTGGTCACACCGAATATTGATTTAGCTTTTTTATGTTTACTGGACTTTGTATGACATTAAGTGATAAATGAAAACTATTTATTTCATTATTTTTTTAAGACATCCTCACTATGCAACATTTTTCACAAGTGCCTAAAACTTTTACACAGTACTGTATGTATTAAATAATCAGCCACACTGCATCATACCTGAATATAATATGCCTGACCTTGCACACTGATGCCTTTTTAAGCTCTGCTTTTCATGTAGGTGGTACATTTAGACATATTGCTTTGCATTTGGGATCTTAACATCCTTTCATGAGTCCTCAAAAATACAAAATAATAAAATACTTTTTTTGTATTCTTTCCTGCAGCTTCAGATATTAAAAGTCTTGGTGGCATCACACACCTGCCCTGGGACGACCCCTTCTATGACATCGCAAGACATCAGATCGTGGAGGTTGCAGGTGAAACATTATTAAAAGCATAAGAATCACCAGCTAGTATTTACTCTAAATTTAAAGCAGTCACACTTGCGTGTCTATCTATTCTCTATCTTACCTCTCTCTTTTTTGTTGTTGTTGTTGCTGTCTCTTGAATTCTTTCATTTATAGGTGATGATAACTTTGGTCGGAAGGTCATTGTTTTTAACGCTTGTCGCATGCCCCCCCAACATCAGCTGGATCACCATAAACTACTCATGTAGGCATCATAGTTTTTTACTTGCTCACCTATGGTTTATATGAATATGTGTAAAGTTGATCTTAACACACTGAATCAGCCATTTAATTATTCTTTTTTTTTATAACAGCATTACTGTATTTAATGATATTATTCTGATTAACAGTTTTTATTGATTCATACAATTTACAAAGAAAAGCAAAACATATATTCACAGAATCAACATTTAACCCCCACTATTACCCCTCCCACTCCCAATCCCCAAACACACCCCCACCCTGACCCTCAACAAACATCCCTGTGGTCACACATGAGTATACACAAAAAATAAATAAATATATATATATATATATATATATATAACACACACACACACACTACAGGTCAAAACTTTTGAAACACTTGACTGAAATGTTTCTCATGATCTGAAAATTCTTTTGATCTGAAGGCGTATGCTTAAATGTTTGAAATTAGTTTTGTAGACAAAAATATAATTGTGCCACCATATTAATTTATTTCATTATAAAACTAAAATTTAATACAAATTAAAAAAAAAGTTTTTGAAATTGATGACCAAATAATAAAGAAAAGCAGCCAATAAGTGTCCAGCAGAGATGGGAACTCCTTTAATACTGTTTAAAAAGCATCCCAGGGTGATACCTCGAGAAGTTGGTTGAGAAAATGTCAAGAGTACATTTCTGCAAATTCTAGGCAAAGGGTGACTACTTTGAAGATGTTAAAATATAACAAAGTTTTGATTTATTTTGGATAAACATAATTCCCATATTTCCATTTATGTTATTCCATAGTTTTGATGACTTTACTATTATTCTAAAATGTGAAGAAAAAAAAAAAAAAAAAAATATATATATATATATATATATATATATATATATATATATATATATATATATATATAATAAAGAATAAGTGTTTCAAAACTTTTGACCAGTAGTGTATGTATGTATGTGTGTGTGTGTGTGTGTATGTGTATGTGTGTATATATATATATATGTATATATATATATATATATATATATATATATATATATAAAATAATAATCACACACATTTAAAACTATACTTCTCTCTCCACTGCCCCTCCCTGAGAGCCCTCCAAGAACGGCAAATAGCTGCCCCATTTCCTGTCAAATAAATCTAAGTTCCCCAGCCTTCTACATGACATTTCCTCAAATGCCATCACCCTCCCCATCTCTGTGCACCACTCTTGAAATGAGGGCACTCCAGCCGACTTCCATCCCCTTAGAACAATCTGTCTACCGATCATAACACTGGTTAGGACCCAATTTTTTATGTGTTTATCCTCTGTATTGATGACTTCCCCATCGCCTAAAATACAGAGTCTGGGGCAAAATGAAATTTGAGTGCCCAATACGTCACACATAATACTCTGAACCTTCAACCAAAATTCTTGGATCTTAACACACCACCAAAAAATATGGGTTGTGTCTCCATTTTCTGATTGGCATTGCTAGTAGGTGGGTGTGTCTTTAAGGCCAAGTCTATACAATCTAGAGTGGGTCCAATAGAATTGATGTAAATTCTTGAATTGCATAAGGCGCACCCTTGTATCTCTAGATGCAGACTTGAAATTTTTTAGAATCCTAGACCACACTCCCTCCTCCAATACTAAGTTTAAATCTTTCTCCCATAATCTCTTGATAGAAGTTAAAGCTCCATCCCCCAGACTCTGAATTAACAGTGAATAATACACTGATGCCTCATGACCTTTTCCAAAAGCAGTAATCACCACTCCCAGGGTATCTGCCGCTTGAAGGGGGTGTATTCTACTCCCAAAAATAATACAGAGCAGGTGCCACAGCTGTAAATACCTGAAGAGATGAGATCTGTGAATCCAAAAATATTGAACCATATTTTCAAAGGTTCTCAACACTCCATCTCATATAGGACACTGAGCATATTAACCTCCCTCACAATCCACTCTGACCAGCAGAAAGGGGACTTATTAATACATAATTTAGGGTTCAGCCATATGCTCGAGGCAACATTTAAATAAATGTCCGAATTAAACACTCTGGACACTTTTGTCCATACTGAGTGCAAATGCGAGATAACGGGGTGTAACTTAACTTCTCCGATTAGTTTGATAGAAAGGCTTTGCAATGGCGAAATAGGGTCAAGAACTTCCTGTTCAGTACAAAACCAGGGAGGGGCTCTCTCTGGTGGAAGCAACCAATGAGCCAAATGTCTGAGACCAAATGCATAATAATAAAACAAAATCTTGGGTAGGCCTAACCCACCGTTGTCAATCGGCCTATGCAACTTACTGAAATGTAATCGGAGACGTTTACCATTCTAAATGAAGGACTTCGCTATGCCATCAAATTGCTTGAAATAAGAGAGGGGGACATATATAGGGAGAGACTGTAGCAGGTAGTTGAATTTTGGAATACAATTAAGTTTAATAACATTAACCTTCCCAATCATAGATAAATATAATGAAGCCCACCTGCCCGCATCACTCGAAAACCTTTTTATTAAAGGATCAAAATTAACTCTAACTAAGTCACACAAATTTGCTGGGAATAAAATGCCCAAATACTTAATGCCCTGTTTGGGCCACTGGAAGACGCCTGACTGAAAAGTCGTTACCGGGCAGAACGCTGTCAGAGCCAAAGCTTCAGATTTAGACCAATTAACTCTGTATCCTTAGAACTTAGAAAAGGAATTAATATTTCTGTGGAGGTAAGGCATAGATCTAGTGGGGTCAGAGACGAATAATAAAATATCATCTGCGTAGAGCAAAAGCTTATGCGCCACACCTCCCACCATCACCCCTGGAAAATCATCCTCCTTTCTTATCACAGCTGCTAATGGTTCCAGGGCAAGACAGAACATCAATGGGGAAAGAGGTCAACCCTGCCGGGTGCCCCTATCCAGAGTAAAATAATCTGAAATTAATACATTCGTTTGTACCGCCGCTACAGGTGTCTATAAAGTAACTTAATCCAACCAATAAAAGTATTCCCGAACCCGTACATTTCCATAATCTTAAAAAGATAATCCCATTCTACCATATCAAACGCCTTTTCTGCATCAAGTGAGATGGCAGTGACCAGAGACTGATCATTCCCCACTGGCCACATGATATTGATGAAACACCTAATGTTATCAGAAGAGCTACGGCCCCGAATAAACCCCACCTGATCTATATGTATAAGAGATGTCATAATTGGTTAACTTCTAGCTGGATCAGGGAAATTGGACAGTAACCCTTACGCTCGCTTGGATCTTTGTCCTTTTTAAGAATCAGACTGATCCAGGCTTGTGTCATGGTTAGCGGAAGCTTTCGATTCTTTAATGATTCCGTATAAACTTCTAACAAAATTGGATCCAATTCTGAAGCATAAGATCTAAAAAAAACTCAGCAGCAAAGCCATCTGGCCCCGGAGCCTTGTCTACAGGCAATTACCTCGCCAAACTCCTCCAAGGTTATCTCAGAATCAAGAGAATCAAGAACTATACTGGAACTATAGAGATCAAGATATAATCCTTTAAAAGCATTATTAATATCAATGGCCGAGGTAAATATTTCCCCACCAGCAGATTTCACTGAGGGAATGGTAGACAAAGACTCTCTCTGTTTTATAAATCTAGCCAGAAGTTTTCCTGCCTTTTCTCCATATGTGGCAACAACTCTAAGCACACCAGGGTGTGATCTGAGACTAAAATGTTTCCAATTGAGCAATCAACAGTATATGAAATGAGGGACTTAGATGTATATATATATATATATATATATATATATATATATATATATATATATATATATATATATATATATATAAAAAATCTATTCTAGAGTAAATCTTATGGGATGATGAAAAAAATGAATAGTCCCTACCAGATGGGTTCAGAAATCTTCAAATATCTGTAAGAACAAGATTTTTACACATCTTGTGAAGCGTCAGTGTTGCTCTATGGGGCTTGCACACTTTTGCTTCACTATGATCAAGGACTGAGTACATCAAAAGATTAAAGTCTCCTCCCAATATTATATCATGAGGGGTGCCAGCGGCTTGCAACATCCCTTCAAGATCTTTAAAAAAGCCCTGATCATCAACGTTAGGTGCGTATATATTAGCCAAAATAAGACTTTGCCCCTGAATTTCTGCTACAACAATAATGACTCTTCCTAATTTATCTTTACTCTGTTTGAAGCATTTTAATTGTAGATGCTTGTCAGTGTAATGACTTCCCTGCTCTTACTTGAGCCAGCACTAAAGAAAACATATCCACCCCATATCTTTTCAAATTTTTCAGCTTCCTGCAGGGAAAGATGTGTTTCTTGAAGAAACACTATATCATAGTTCTTATGATTAAGAAGAGAAATAACCTTCCTTCTTTTTATGGGGTGCTCCAACCCATTCACATTCCACGTGGAGAGAGACAATCCACTCATATTAACATTAGACCATATTCCAACACTAGTGCAACAATTAAGCACCAAACTTCCCCAGAATCAAACAAAAAGAAAAAAGAAAAACATGCGCATTAACCCCACACACAACCGCGCCAACTGGCATCCATCCCTCTAAACTCAAACAGTCCATGTACGCCTACGAGAGCACCCGTGACAACTTTGCTGTCAGATTGCTGAAGTCCGGTGTTTCTATGCAAATTTTGTGAGACAAACTCCAGCCAATAGGCGGAATAAACACAAAGAATGTGTAGATTCATCCACATAACTGTCCCGAAGGTGTGTTACTCCACAAAACAAACTCCAGCTGCTAGGCGGAACCAGCACAAAAAAAAAAAAAAAAAAAAGGCGCTCATGTTTCCTTGAACAGTCAAACGAATATTCAGTGAGCCGGCCCATTCGACTGCTACATGAGTGCAACAAGTGACCTAATCACTCCAATGTCTTGCAAGAAATACTTCACAAAACAAACTCCAGCCAATAGGAGGCATAAGCACAAAGAACATGCAGATTCATCCACAACACTGTTCCGAAGGAGTGTTACTCCACAAAACAAACTCTAGCCGCTAGGCGGAACCAGCACAAAAAGAAACAAAAAAGGCCCTCAGTTTCCTCGAACAGTCAAGTGAGTCTGTCCACTCGGCTGTAGTGTGAGTACCACAAAATAACTTAATCCGTTGACTTTATGAAGGACATCGCTTGCTGTGGGCATGTGAATGTTTTGCGGCCATCCTTAGCATCTATTCTCAATTTAGCCGGGAATATCAGTGCAAAAGTGACCTTCCGTTGATGTAAGAGTTTCTTGAATCGATCACGTTTCTATCTTGTCGAAATCACAAAGTCTGGGAACAAGAAAATGCTGTGGTTCTTCCAAGAAAGCCTTCCTTTATTCCTCGCCTCGCGTAACACGAGATCTTTATCGGATGATCTCAGAAATTTGGCCAGAATTGTTCGGGGCCTGTCTCCCTCAGCGGATCGCTGAGCTGGAACCCTGTGAGCTCGCTTGATTTCCAGTTTATGGCCTTTTATGTCAAGTAGATTCGGAAAGAGCCGTCCAGGAATTTCACCATATCCTGACCCTCTTCGGCCTCAAGAATTCCTATGATTCGGATGTTATTCCGCCGGCTATGGTTCTCCATGTCCTCCAACTTCTCCCAGAGATGCTCCAAATCCACCTTGGTCGCTAGCGGATTAGCAGATAATTCCCTCTCCAATAACTCTAGATAATCGATCTGTTTCTTGACATCCCCCACTCTTGTAACCACTTCAGAAATTTTCGTCTCCATGGCAGTGTTCGATTGACGTATTACAGCAAGATCCACCAAATCAGCAACGACCTTCATCAGCATTGCTGACATGTTCAGCATCTCTCGCTGAATTTCCCTCATTTCTCAACCAAATCGACTCCCTTGCTCGGGGCCTTCTCGGGGGTGTCAGCTTGAGCACGTAAGTGTCTTTTAATGTCTCCAGAGCCCGAGGATTTTGAATTCTTTGACATATTGTCCTCCTAGAACAGTTATGGAACAGAGTGTACCGAATCTCACCGGTTTATGTCATTAATAGTGTTAAAACTAGCAAAGTGCGCAGAGCTCGCCATTCACACGTCCAAACCTCGCAATGCGTCACGTGGTCACCAGCTATTGTACTTTTACATTTTTTCCACTATGCCTTTTTACTGAATATAGGTTGGTGACATGACATGGGTTACTATTTTCCATGGTTTCATACATAAATAGGATGAACATGAGACAATGTAAACAATGAGATAAAATGCACATTGACATAAAATAAAAATCAAGGTCAATTGCAGGGTAAGCAGTGATTGTGCAAAGAGAGAAGTCACTCTCAGGGAAGGGAGAAGAAAATACATACAATAGAATTAAGGCTAGAAGAAATGTTGGCAAAGTAGTGCTGTTATTGTTTTCTGTGCAAAATATTTAGATCATTTATATTTTCTGCTATTATCAATATCTCTGTTCAAATATGTGCCGGTTAAAGTTAGGTTAAAATGCCAAAATTTTAATCATAATATTATTTTTTAAGCAGTGAAGAGTACATTCAGTAAAACAACATTTTCGTTTTGTGTTCTCAAGATTTTTCTTCCTACATTTTCTGCTTAAATGTCAACCACCCATATGCGGAGTATTTATTTTAATCATGTGTTCATTGGGTTCAATGATGTCTTAAGACAAACCTTTTTTTTTTTTTATGAAGTTAAACGTTGACATCTTCCAGTATGACATCTAACAGTTTCCTAGATTTGCTTTAGCGTGGTATGAATTAGCTTTAGCAATCAGTCAGCAATCAGTCAGCAATCAGTGTGAGGTGATTGTAGATGAGTACATTTACATTTATTCATTTAGCAGATGCTTTTATCAAAAGTGTTAGTGTTGGGGGTTGCAATTAACTAATCTTGAAAAGTGTCAATTACCACATTCCAATTAGATGTAATCCTGTTGCATCTAAATTTTGTATTATTTTTCTTTCAGTGGTTAAGCATTGCAGTCAGTCCAGACATGTCTGTTGAACACATACGCCTTTCAGAAATGCCGCAACAACACTGGAAAGCTTCCATTACAATTTAACAAAATATAACCGCAATGAAGTAATTAAGGAACAAAGTTCTCAACTTGTTTTTGGGAAGTGTAGCCTACATAAAGAATATGACTTGTATTTACCCCACATAATAAGTATTTTAATGTAAATTCTATTAATCAAAATTAATAATATTAAGGGAAATAATCGACCATTTTTGTCATAATTGTGCACTCCTAGTATAGGTCTAAATAGAAATTTAGATAACTTTTTATAGTAACAAAATCGAATTGATATAAATGAAATCTAGAACACTTTCAACGATTCTGAAATGTATAAATTAGATCAAATGTTTCTGCAGTTGATGGTTGGTCCATAAATATAAAAAAGATGAGTGCAAATTTCTTTCTGCTCTGCTTATGTGATATGTTTTTTTAGTTTGATGATAGTGAAATGAACACACGTGTGTTTATCCATTGATAATTGTGTTCAGGTATTTGAAGCAGACTCTTGATAAGTATGTGGAGAGTGATTATACACTCATCTACTTCCATCATGGTCTGACCAGTGAGAACAAGCCCTCTCTCAGCTGGCTTCGAGATGCCTACCGGGAGTTTGATAGGAAGTGAGTGATGCTGTTCTTATTGAGGGCCATTTTTTTACACCGCAGTAGACTAGAATAAACCTGATTAAGCTTCAGTATTGCTTTGTTTATTGCAGGTATAAGAAAAATATCAAGGCGCTCTACATTGTCCATCCCACCATGTTTATCAGAACTATCCTTATACTCTTCAAACCCATCATCAGGTCAGTTGCTTAGTCACTCTATACTGGAACCTTACATGCTCTAAACTTATGCTTTTTAGTCTGTAGAATCAGTATAATCTGTTCTCTATGATGCATTTTGTAATAAAGACCCTGTATTTGACCCCTTATGTACTTATGTTCTGTTGACAGCTTTAAGTTTGGCCGTAAAATAAATTACATAAATTACTTGAGTGAGCTGGAGGAGATTATGAAGTGTGATCAACTGGTGATTCCCAACAGAGTCAGAGAGTAAGAAATGAACCATACATATACATATGTATGTACTCAAATCACACAGTCATGTCTCAGGCCAGAAAAATGTATTATGGGATGCACTCAAGTGGCTCTTTCTGTAGGTATGACGATAAGATCCGTCTGTCTCTGAAGCCGTCTGCTATCCCTGGACCAATATCTCCTCCCCGTAGTCCTCCCCTCCCTTTCCAGCAGTTTGGTGTACCACTGTCAACGTGAGTTTCTCTAACCCATTTCCTTACATCTCACACAGTTACAGTTGCTGACTAAAAACATGGAGCACCTTCATTCCCAGGTTAGGCCTGACTGTATTTTAAACCATCACCTTAATACCTCCAAACTTGGTGGATGAGCTTAGCGCATACTGGTTTAGCATAACATTGTGCAACAATTCAAACGTCTCAGTGTGTCAACTTTATAGTTGTGTTAATTGAAAATCACCATCTTCATTAGTGCATTTGATAAAACGAATTTACATTTTTATAGTCAATTTTAAGAGCAATGTTTTATGAAGGAGCTTTGTTTGTTAATATGTGAGTCTAGCAAAGTTTTTTTTTTTTTCCTGTTGTTGTTTTTGTGTGTATCAGATTGAGACAAAAGGCAGCAGACTCTGAGCTAATTCCACTAGTGATGCGTGACACCATTGGATATCTGCAGGAGCATGGTAGGCATCTTACTAAATTCTCTTTTGTTTCTCTCAGCAAGAATTACATTGAAAGACATAATGAGATAAATTTCACAGTTTTTTTCTTTTTTTGTTTATTTTTGTTAAAAAGATCTGGTAAGCCCATAGCTGTATGAATAGCAAAAGGGCCCATGTGTTTTAATTAAATGTTTTGCTCTCCTGTTGCTTAAGTCTTAATTTTATTCTCTTCTTCTCAGGTCTGCAGACAGAGGGAATATTTCGGCGCTCTGCCAATGTTTCTCTGGTTAAGGATGTAAAGCTGAAATATAACTCGGGTATGTGGATGTGCATGTCACATACCCTCACACACGTTCCCTTGATCATAAGAATGATCAGTAGCAGTCCTTAGAATGCTGTAACTATCCATGTGATTGTTTGTAGGCGAGGAAGTGAGTTTCTCTCAGATGGATGATATCCACTTGGCAGCTGTGATCTTGAAGACATTCCTCAGAGAACTGCCAGAGCCACTTCTGACCTACCAGCTCTACAATGACATTGTCAATTTCCACAGTGAGAACACAAGCATACACCCACATAATATTCACATACCACCTCTAAATACCAGCAATTCCAGAAAGCATGCACACATGTGTCTGTATTCCTCCTATACTGACTCAACACCTGCTTAAAACCATGTTTTTTTGCAACTGTGTACTGTACTGTGCAAAAGATTTAGGCACTTGTTGCATATTGTTGAATATGTTGAAAATATGAAAAATTTTGCATATTGAGGATTTCTTCAAAAAATAATGCCATACATAGTTTTCATTTATCAATCAGCGTCATACAAAGTCCAATAAACATAAAAATAACGAAATCAATATTTGGTGTGACTTGGCCAATTCTCCAAGGTACACCTGGACACAGTTTTTCATGGTTGTTGGCAGATAGGATGTTCCAAGCTTCTTGGAGAATTCGCCACAGTTCTTCTATCTATTTAGGCTGTCTCAATTGCTTCTGTCTCTTTATGTAATCTCAGACTGACTCGATGTTCAGTGGGGGCCATGGCATCTGTTGCAGGGCTCCCTGTTCTTCTATTCTATTTGCAAAAGGAATGATTGGAAGTCTAAAATGTACATTTCCTATTGACACACTAAAGCTGAAGATATAAATAACCATCTTAAGACAAATGCTTTTGTAAAACATTCTAAGTGCCTAAAACTTTTGCACAGTATTGAATAATTAGCCTCAAGTGTGAGAATACACCCACACACAGATTGCTTTTTTATCATCAGATGTTGACAGTAAGTCTCGGGCAGAAACAATTCGGAACATGTTGCTGTCCCTTCCTGAGGAGAACTATGCATCTCTCCACTTCCTTATACAGTTCCTTGCTCAGGTAATTCTAATCTGTCTTCTTAAATATATGAGTAATCCTTCATTTTTAAGTAATATTCCTAGTTATTAAATGGAATACTCCGTTCTGATTGGTCAGTTGTGACATTGAGCAGTCGATTATTTCTGAATAATTGAGGTTGAATTCAATGTTTCTGGAGACTCTTTCTTCTCACATAATTTTAATGCAATTAAATATTTCAACAATTTCATTTTTTTAGTTAAATAGCCATGTAATAAGTGTGATAATGTGCAATCAGCTGGTCATTATCGCAAAATAAATCACTTCAAGGTTATACAAGATCCCTTCACTCCACGTGGGGATCCTGATCCCCCTGTTGGGACTGTACTGGAAAGTGTTCATTTTTTTTGTTTTAGTCAGTTTGTCTTTTGACAAATGTCTTTTACATTCAGTCAATATTTCATGATTTTATTTCATTAATTTGTCAATTTTACTATGACTTAAATGGCATACAGTGTTTCCTATTAATTACCTAGACTGTGGCGTCCTGCCACAGTTTCAGAATGAACCGAAAATATTTTTACACATCTCATAATAACATAAAAGATCTCTAACATTGTGTTTTGTCCATTGCTTCGGCAAAGCATCTCTCACTCCCAGTCTGATGTTAAAAACTTTTAAAGCTGTTAAAAAAGCAATGGATTTTCTTAATTTTTCTTTCTATTATTTTTAATCTATTTCTATTCATTGCTGTTTTTATTGTTATTTTATTACTGACTGATTACTAGTCTTAAGTAATTACTTAAGAACTTGAAACATGGTATTGAGAATCATCAAATTTCACTACAGACTACTGACATTTTGATATTGTGATAATCTGTAGCCTTTATTGTACATGGTAGATCTTGCTGCAATAACACGATTGCATAAGTTGATTGTATAGGAACACTATTAGGTTGGACATAGGTCATAATTTTAGAAAAATATACAACCTAAACTTTGACATGTTACTTGAGCATGTAACTTACACTACCAGTCAAAAGTTTTGAAATACTCATTTGTATTATAATTTTTCACATTTTAGAATAATAGTAAAGTCATTAAAACTATGGAATAACAGAAATGGAAACTATGGGAATTATGTTGTGACTAAAAATCCAAATTAAATCAAAACTGTGTTATATTTTAGCATCTTCAAAGTAGTCACCCTTTGCCTAGAATTTGCAGACATGTACTCTTGACATTTTCTCAACTTCTTGATATATCACCCTGGGATGCTTTTTAAACAGTATTGAAGGAGTTCCCATCTCTGTTGGACACTTATTGGCTGCTTTTCTTTATTATTTGGTCCAAGTTATCAATTTCAAAAACTTTTTTTTTTTTTTTAATTAAATTTTAGTTTTATAATGAAATACATTAATATGGTGGCACAATTATATTTTTGTCTGCAAAACTAATTTCAAACATTTAAGCATATGCCTTCAGATCAAAAGATTTTTAAGATCATGAGAAACATTTCAGTCAAGTGTTTCAAAACATTTGACCGGTAGTGTAAATGTCCTTTTCTCTCTCTGGAGAAGTAACTTTTTTACTCGGACAAGTGAATGACCAATTTACATGACAATGCTTAATTTTGAGCCCTGGCTCAAATGTATGCTCTAGTCGATTTTGTGTTTTGACCATTTGTGAACTACGTTAAACTCCGTCTCATTTACCATGCTTTGTGGATGTGACTTTTTTGCCGTGTCATCATTCATATCTATACAACCAATGTGTTTGATTAAATTACTACTAGAGCACAAAATTGTTTACAAGAGTACATAGTTCTTCATCGATATAGCCTCTTAATTTTGCTCTCAAAGTGCACCAGATTGAAGCATTTAACTTCAAAATGTACTAAATTTTCTTCCAGTGGAACATGTCCCCAGTCCCCCCTAGAGGGTCCAAGGTCCACCCATCACAGTCACACAAAATCCTGTGGGAAACACATTAGTCAATGAAAATAACGTTATAGTATTACTTAATAAGGTGAAAAATGACAACAACAACAAAAAAACCCATGTCAAACTGTAACAGTCTAAACCTAAAACAAATATTCAAATATTAATTTGGCCTGATTATAAACTTCAATATAATAATCTAAAATAAGTTCCTGTAATAAGAGCACATGAGTATACTTAAGTATTAGGTACTGTTTAGTTACTGTATTGTGGATTCTTTAGGCTTTTAGAGTCTACATTTTCAGTGTTATTAATTTTCTGTGTTTTAGAGACTGTTTAGGATTTTGTAGCACATTGTTATGGCATTGGTGTATTCACAATGCATGATGTGCCTGTGTGTTCGCTTCAGTGACTGTGCAGATGTAAGGTATAATATTATATCTAAGCTGTGGACATTGCTGATTAATCTCATATAGCGCCCTTCAGTTGACTGGTGTTAAGGTCTTTAAGCCACCACAGCTCAAGCTCAAGGAAATCCCCAAAATACTATGACTGGATCATTTGAATCATCAATATTCAACTAGAGTTTTCATCTTCTAAAAACATTGTTGTTAGATCATTTGTAATATCTTGTAGTGTTGTTTATTTCTCATCATGTTTTCATCAACAGTAAGTTTTAATCAAAATTGTTTAATTATTTTTGCATATTTTTCGTCTCCGTTTTTGTTAACGAACTAAAAGAAACATTGTCAACGAATATTTTCATCAGTAATATTGTTGATGAGATTAACACTGGTACTGAACTGTACATTATCCATTGCTTAGCCTCATGGATGAAGGATATATTACTATAAAAAGTGTTCTTACCTTTTACCTTAAAGGAATATTCCAGGTTCAATACAAGTTAAGCTCATTCGACAGCATTTGTGGTATAATATTGATTACCACAAAAACTAATTTTCACTTGCCCCTCCTTTAAAAACAGCAAATCTGTGTTACATTGAGGCACTTACAATGCAAGTGAATGGGGCACAATCTGTAAACATTAAAATACTCACCGTTTCAAAATTATAACCACAAGACATAAACAATATGCATGTTAACATGATTTTAGTGTGATAAAATCGCTTACTAACCTTTTCTGTGCAAAGTTATAACCAATTTTACAACTTCATTGCCATGACAATATAATGTCAACAAACCCTAAAATGACTGTAAAGATGACAATTTAAACAACTTTACAACTCAAATAATACATGTTTTAACAGAACAATTAATAAAACTGCACATTTCTGCCTTTAAATCCTCCAAAAATTGGCCCCATTCACTTCCATTGTAAGTGCCTCACTGTAATTTTAATTTGTCCTTTGTTTTTAAAGAAGGGATGAGTCGAAATGTTTTTTGTATTTCTTTTTTTTTTTTTTATGGTAATCAACATTATGCCACAAATGTCGATTGAGCTTAACTTGTAGTGAACCCCAAATACACTTTCAAGTATTTTGTCTAGAAAGTAACAACTTTTTAACCTAATTTAAATATTACTCATTTCTTATTTTAAGCCAAAGGTCTTTGATATTTATTCATATTCATGTGCAGGTGTCTGCTGAGAGTGAAATCAATAAGATGACCAATGTCAACCTGGCTGTGGTGTTTGGGCCTAACTTGCTCTGGGGGCAAGATGCAGCCATGACACTCAGCGCAATCGGACCAATCAACAACTTCACCCGCATCCTGCTTGACCTACATCAGGAGGTCTTTACCCAGTGAGCAGCAGCAGAACTTTGACTCCATACCCTTTTGTTGCCCCTCCCCATTCCAAAGGTTCACTCATCTGTTGCCGTGTCCCATCCCTAGTGTCTTTCTCAGTGTTGTCAAATGCACGAGAATGTTAACTGGGTAAAGCTATGCAGGAAGAATAAGAGGGTTGGTTGAAGTGGACATTCTGTGATCAGATTCTGACAATCAGTTTCTTTTCTCTCCTGCAGAAATCATGTAGCTACTGTCAGTCATTATGATACTGGACAGACAGAAGAATTTTATCAGGTCTGTTAGCAGAGACCTAAATCAATGAACCAACGATCAAAACAGGTTGCAGTTTTTGGGGCTTACATTGTGGTAGATATTCAGCTGTAGGATCAGTTTGAATTAATTTCAGTTGGTCTTTCAAGGGGTACACTTTTAATCAATTTTAGAGAACATGCACGTCCTCTTATTTGTAAGTCATAGATAGCACAAGCTATGGATCAGTAAAAAGCACTACTACTTAAACTTTTAACACTTCTTTTAAACATGTTTATGTCCTCTGACATAAAGTATATGTTATGTTTTGTCTTAAAGAGCTTTCATTTAATTTTCATTTATATTATCATATCCTGATTCCTGAATAATATTATTATTTCTAAAATTTTATCGCTATCACCTCCACAGCATATCTCTTTTGTTGTCTCAGTGGTTCCAGGAACAGGGCAGATGCTGTATGGCAAGCACAATATCACTACATATGTTCTTATGACTCACAGAAGCTTTTGAAGCCTGATGCTTACACTGATCATGAGAAGCAGTCTGGCATGAATTCTTGTTCAATCTGAATTCTTGATAATGCAGTATATATAAATACCTGCCAACAATCCCCCAAGTTGTGTGT
Source organism: Myxocyprinus asiaticus (assembly GCF_019703515.2). NCBI lineage: Eukaryota > Metazoa > Chordata > Actinopteri > Cypriniformes > Catostomidae > Myxocyprinus > Myxocyprinus asiaticus. Next base: position 39,818,301 of record NC_059345.1, read on the forward strand.
GTGTGTGTGGTCTGTTTAGTAATGCTGTTGTGTTATTCTACCGACTTATTTATTTTGGCCAAAGATTATATTGTTACAATGTTTATGTGATACATTTTATTTGGTACTAGAAGATGTTCAGCCTGTCAAAGACCGTGCCATTGTACATGGGCTCATTTGAAACAAAAGCCCAAATCTAGGTTGAAAAAGCAAAGAATCGTTTGATGTCATTTTGTCCTCTTGGTGAAATTGTTGGTGTTTTATCAATGAGAAAACATATCATTGTGTGATACAAGTTACTACTGGTGTCTGTGTACATAAACACAAAGTACAGCAACATTCAGTATTTATCACAGGGCTCTGTATAAATAAGAATTTTTTGATAGAAGGAAATGAAACAGTCACAAAGGATGGTTGTTTCATTGATCTAAACGTCCAAAAGAACCATAAAGCAGGTACATGCTAAATGTTTAGCACTAATGATTTAAGTGTCATATGCCTTGATTATTGAATTGTAACTGTTTACCGTGTCATGTAAACGTCCTATCAATGTCAGTACATCGGAGCATTGACAAGTGGACCAGTGGCTTAAATAGTTTTAGCAAAACTCCCTCAAACCCACATGTCTGTGTGCCTTACTGGAATGAACTGGCGATGATATTTGCTGTTTAATTCCCCTTCTCTGGTCGGATCTGTGAACTTTGTGCCATTTTGTTGTATCTGTATCCAAATGCCTACCTGTTTACTTGTACTGTAGACACGTATTTCTGGTTTCCAGGTGAAACTTTGCATTACTTCTTTTGTGAAGGTTCTTTTCTTCCATTTTGGCTGTTAAAAGGTATTCCTTTACTTTTGAAATCCTTACTTTTGTATACCACGTGGTGAATTCAGAGTAATAAACTGTTAGAGATTGTGTAATGCGTTTTCCATTGTGGTTTTATTTGCGCTTTATAACAGAGGCTGTTCAAGGATGGGGAGCCAGTAAAAAAACAACAATTTAATTAAGACCAATGTTAAGTAGGCTGCATTATTTGTTGGCTTTTTTATTTATTTTGTTCCCATCAATATAAACAGATTATAAATATAGAATTGTGTGTGCTTTTAAATCATTTTATATTGTTATGTGCTTTAAAATTCACTTTAGCTTGTTTAGATAAAATTGAAGTATTACAAATATAAAATAATTTATAAGCTTGGATGGGCCTGCAAGAAAAAAATAATTATCAAAATATTAATAAATACAGTGTTGACCAACACAAAATAGGTATCGTTTGAAAGCTTAGAAACTTTACTTTACAATGCATGTAGACATTGACCAAAACTGAACAAGTGCTTTGAAATATGCAGACAAATCAAAAGTGTTCCATTTTGATAATTTATGAACAATTTTGCACTAAATATTATTGTAATCAGTAACTCATCAAATAGCCATGTGCCATATGTTTTTGGAAAGCTCTAAAAAAGCAGAATACAATCAAGCATATTTGTTTCACTCACAGACAAATATATAGTGAGCTATAGCTAAGAACATGTTTTTGACATTAATGTTTCATGTGAACAGGTTTTTGCTCATATACAAAAAATAAGCAGAACATAAAATATCACATACTCATATTAGAGGAGGAGATAATCTTTCAAACAAGTCCACACACAAGGTAATCTGATGCATAGATCATTAGATAATTGTGCACTGCACACAGCATCTGGCTATCTGGCATCTTGCAATCTGGCTGAAAACACATTAGCTTTCCTGGATCAGATGACGTCATCGGAAATGATGTAGTGTCATGGAACGCTAAACCAATCGGACTGGCTTCAGATCGGTGCAAAAAGACATCCATATTTGAGCAGAGAGACATGATTGGTGACTGATACAAATGTCCACCAGGCAGGGTCAGCCCAGGCTTTGCTGGCGCCCTAGGCCAGATTTTAGATTGGCAAGCCCCCCCTCAAACCCAAACAAAGAAACGTAAGCACACACACACATAAACAACTGTGCCTATGGTTGCACAAGTAGTTAATAAAACAAAGGGTAAAAAAGAGAAAGCAATATGAAATATGTACCCAAAATAGACCTACAAAATATAGGCTATATAAATGAATGTATCTGTAGATGTTAGCCTCTCTTGTGGCGATTTACAGAAGGGGGCAGCAATATGCAGAAAAGGACAGCATGTGGGATGTGAGCAATGGTAATTCATGTGCATGTCTATAAGGTAAGAAGCACTGTATGATGGTGTGTATGCAAAGTTCCTGTAGAGAGGACATCCTCTGGGTTCGCATACCAAGCTGAAGCTCAGTTTCAGGGGCAGTAGAGCTCACCAGAGGATACAGAGCCTTGTTGACCCGTGAGGAACACACATTTCTTAAATGCCATTAGAATGTTGACAGAAGCATTTTTTAAATATTCCAGTACATATTTTTGATGGGTTACTCTTTTTACCTGCTCCAGGCCGGTGAAGGCCACACCGAGATTCACTCCATTTCTGTAAAATGTCAGTGTTCCAGCGCTCAAGTCAAGCAGAACACCAATGACTGTATTTCTTTCATAAAAAGGCTCTGTGTACTTTCGACTCCTCCCGTTATGCCAGATGAAGCCTTTGTATGATAGACCCCAACTCTGACTGTCTATGCCTTTAAAACAAGGACACAGGACTATCATAGCAATCAAATAAATGCAGTTTCTTGCAAGTTGCTTTGGTTAGATAATATAGGGTGACCATACTGTGGTTGTCCAAAAAGAGGACACTGCGGCAGGGCATGTCTGGTGACATTTTGCCTACACACATACAGTATGCCACTGCATGAGCAGAAAGCAAGCGGACGGGCAAGAGAGAGTTGTTTTTTTTAAAGACTGCTCACTTAGGGTGCTTCTCAATTGGAAGGCTGCAGCCTAGTAAGGCTGTGTCCTTCCTAGACCAGTCCTCCTGAGGCTGTAAACTAGACTCCTCCTCAGAACTCAACGCTAGAATGAGACAGTCTAGTAAGTGCGCATGGCAAACACTATGCTTAGAACCGTGTGATATTTACTTTGTTTAGAAAATCCATATACTTCAGAAAACGAGAAATATGTCCTTAATCCCTTAATTATTTTAGCAAAATGTTTTATTCACAAAGCTAGTCACTCAAAAAGCCTTTATATGCTACATTTTGCAACACTGATCTTAGAATTTATATTGAAACCCTTTCAAATATGAAAGAACGAAACCCTATACTTATAAAAACTAAAACACTTTTAAAGCTTTTTAAATTCATGTAATTGCCCTTTTATTATTATTATTTATTTATCTATTTAATTTTTTTTGCTTTGTATCTTCTCATTTGTTGTATTGTCTAAACTACTTGCACTTGTTATTTTTCTACATATTGTCTTGGATCAAATGTGAATATAAACTTGAAAAGAGAAAGAAATAAAGTAAGCAGCGTCATAAAGGTCTCTGCCTCCGCAGTCACGCAACTCGTTTTCCACCATTTTTTTTTTTTTTTTTTTTTTTTTAATAATTTGGGACACGTGCAAAGGATTGTGGGTGGTTGAAGGCCACAAAGGATACACCCGATGCATCCTCTAAAATATGGCAAAGAAGGCTGCGAAACGAGGCTGCCTTCCAAGTGTCCTCACTATTGAGACGGCCTTCGACGGTGACGTGGCAGCCGAGATATCCAGCCTAACGAGGCTGCAGCCTTCCGACTGAGAAGCACCCTTAGTCTGTCGCTCTCTGTCAGAATAATCACGTAAGGACAAGTGAACACGAAAACTGGTGTGGAGTATCAAATACACAGAGTGTATGAGAGACTTAACTGCACGTCAATATGAAGAAAGCAAAATCCCGGACACTTATAGACAATTTTGAAATCCAGGCCGGACTATTTTCAGGTCCAAAAAAAGAGTACATGTCCGGGAAAAAGAGGACGTATGGTCACCTATCTCTCAATCATTTGAGAAGGGCATGTACTCACCTATAAGGTTGATTAACCTTTTTTTCCCCTGTGTGCAACAGTGCGTTTTGAGTACCAACGCCTACCATTACAGAGTTTCCGTATGGAGGCTCAAGGAACTCGATCTCCCAGTAATGCTCACCATGAGTGAAACCTTAAAGGGATAGTTTACCAAAAAAAATGTAATTCTCTCATCATTTCCTCACCCTCATGCTGTTACAGATGTGTATGAATTTCTTTCTTCTGCAGAACACAAATGAAGATTTTTAGAAGAATATCTCAACTCTGTAGGTCCATACAATGCAAGTAAATGGTGGCCAAAACTGTGAAGCTCCAAAAAGCACATAAAGGCAGCATAAAAGTAATCCATAAGACTCCAGCGGTTTAATCTGTGTCTTTTGGGTGAGAACAGACCAAAATTTATATTGAAATTTGAGTAGCATTTTGGTCTGTTCTCACCCAAAACCGATTGGATCATTCAGAAGACATTGATTAAACCACTGGAGTATTATGGATTACTTTTATGCTGCCTTTTTTTTTTTTTTTTTTTTTTTTTTGGAGCTTTAAGTTTTAGTCACCATTTACTTGCTTTGTATTGACCTAAAGAGCTGAAATATTCTTCTAGAAATCTTCATTTGTGTTCTGCAGAAGAAAGAAAGTCATACACATCTGGGATGGCATGAGGGTGAGTAAATGATGAGAGAACTTTCATTTTTGGGTGAACTATTGCTTTAACACAGAAGTTTGTGTTATTCTGTTCTAATAAATTTCTTATTCTACAAACAACAAATAATGATAACACTGTTCTGGTCTCACCTTTGGTCCCTCTGACCCCTGCAGTGCCCTGACTGTCCAGCAGAGGGCCGGTGTGAAAGTAGACGGCCTGTCGGCATGGGGACACCTGAACATCAGGAGATTTAGTGTCCAGATCCCATTCCCAGTTTTCCCATGAGTGACCTCTAAAAGACTGTAACATTTGCTCTCTAAAACAGAAAGATTTAAAAGACTAAAACGTGTGGTGTGGTGGTGGCGTAGTTGACTATAGCACATACGTGGTAATCAAAAGTTTGCTGGTTCGATCCCCACAGCCACCACCATTGTGTCCTTGAGCAAGGCACTTTATTCCAGGTTGCTCTGGGGGGGATTGTCCCTGTAATAAGTGCACTGTTAAGTTGCTTTGGATAAAAGCATCTGCTAAATATGTAAATGCAAAACGAAAGGCTTTCCAACATGCTGCTGCCATGAAGAACAGCACTAATAGTTTGCTGCTCTTTACCATTAAATAGTGTCATGTTGACAGTTTTGAGTGTGGAGCAAAAGCTGACAGATAAGCATACACTTCATGCGCTGTGAAGAAAGCATGCATGACTGACCAAGTGTATGTGAAGTTACGTAATCCGAAGTGGAATGAAAACATTTTCTTTTCTTCAGATGCTTGTAAGCCCCCGTGGTTCACTTGTTAAGCAGGGTTATAACTATATAGCCTATGCAACTGTACAGGTTTACAAATTGTTTTTCAGCTGGACAAGACAAACAGCTGGACGTCGGAAAGATATTGCACAACTGCTGTCAAAACAACCCTGCATGAGATGGACATGTGTTTGCATTACGCCCGCTTTACAAATCTTACTATGGCGAGGGTTTATCTCATGAATTATAATTTGGGAATGACGACGTTGCCTGTTAACCATACAGTCACGTTCCCTAATTAATATTCTGGAGCCAATCCTTCGCCATACGTCGAGCACACAAATTTTCATAATCTAAGCCGTAACCATAGTGGAATTAGTAAATTGTCCTACAGGAGACACTGTGTACTTTTACCAGTTCAGCTGCACAGAGTAGGGTGACCGGATGACTACGACAAACAAACTCAAACCTTATGCTTCCACAAGCACTGTTAGTGCGTTAAACACAAATAACGCTTCAAATAACCACAAAGTAATCCTTTTTATTACGTATTTTCTGAATTTCTGTCAAACGTAAGCTTTTTTTCTTCTTCAGAAATATGGAATCACAGGCGTTGCTAGATCCTATTCAACCCCCTAAATTTAATCGCAGCCCTCTAAAAATCTGTGACTCTGCAATCAGCATGGAAATCTGTGATCGCCCAGAGCTCTGGTTTGAAGCGAGAGATGACTTTTGGGACTTTTCTGTAAAGACTGACTTTAGCGTGAGCCAGTAGCATTCAAGTGCGGGCTGTGAAGGAGCACATCATTGGTTTGACCCACTGAACGAATACCCCCTTCACTGAAAGAGCGAGGATCAGAATCTGTTGACCGACTGAAGGAGAGGAGGAGGTATGTCCTTTGTTTACTTCGGTAATCTCGTTCAACAAGGAGAGAAAGTGGCTCTGAGAAAGTGGATGAAGTATGAGCAAAAAGGACTGATGACATTACAACGGCATCAGGATGTAATTGAATCACTTATAATTATTTTTAGGCTAATATGGTCTTTTGTATAGTCAGTTCACGAAATTATAGAAATGCTTTGTTGTCATTTATGTATTTATATGTTTTATTATCATTATTACATATGTATTAATAGTTTATAATTATAACAATTTATAAATATTAATACATACTAATAATTTCTTAACTTTTAAGTCATAATAAAATGTTAATATATATTTTATTAAAAAATTAATAAAAAAATCATTAAAAATATGTATTTATAAAAGAAATCCCCAAAGCTTAAACATTTTGCTTGTTTTTCCATCTTATTTTTTATTAGTGTTAATTTAGTTGTATTACATGAAAAAAAAAGAATAAGATTAATGTATTTCAATTTCATAAAATTCCATCAAATTGAATTGTCATCTTTAATAAAATAACATTTAAAAAACCTACGTTTTAATAATTTAATTTTGTAAAACATTACACAGTTCAATTTGATGGAATTTTGTTATGAAACTGAAATGTTAATCTTAAAAAAGGCTCTATGTATTTTTAGCCTGTAATATTTTCATTGCTTGCAGCTTAACAGCAAATGCCTTGGCAATGTAAATGTGTTTTATTGGTCATGCCAAAAGCACACTCAACTGTAAACTGAAACTAAACCATGTCTCTGAATGTGTTTATGCCTTAACCTGCGCGCGTGCGCGCACACACACACACCAGCTATATGCTCAGAATGAGTCTGCACACACTTCCTCATCTTCAGATACATATGCTCACTTTGTCCACTGACCTTCAGTCAATTCTACACTGAAAATTAATCTGCCATTAGTAAATTGTACATTATCAAATTGAGCTGTTTATTCATTTTAATTTTGCTTTTCAATTTACTATATAATAATACATTGTTATTAGTATACTTATTGTTATAAGTGTTATCTGTCCTTTGAATGAACTTGTCTCAATTATTATTATAGTATTATTATTAGCAGTCAATCAGAAAAAATTGAGTTGTTTAGCTGAGCTGTGTTTGGGGGAGTGGACATGAGAAAGGTATGGGGGCTTATGTGGAGCGTAAATACTTACGGGAAAAATTCAGTCCTGTCTGAAATTAGCAAGTTTATTACACAACATTTACATGCCAAATTAACAAAGTGAGGGGGATAAAGAAGACACTTAAAAGAATTAAAGAAGGTCCAGCTCCTAAAGGACTCACCAACAAAGCTTTTGATGTAAAATCATGAAAAAAAAAAAAACCAAACACACACACAGGATGAGTATTTTTCACAAGACACATTAGTGATCATGAACTTCCCCATTTAAAGACAGATAAAAATGATGGTACAATGCATTTTCTTTGGCATTTACAAGATGCAGGTAAGTGGAAATGGACTCACAATTCACTACTGTCACTGTTAACTATAGTGTCATTTATGTGTAAGCCTATAAAAACAGGACATGTCAAGTTTTTCCTCACTTGGATGTTGCAAAGTATTTTGAGACTTTAGATAATATCAGTGCTATAGTAATCTGCTTCAGTAGCCTAGTTTCCATCCACTTTTCACACTATTTTGTTATCGACAATGTGAAAATGCGTAAAACAAATTTAGCGAAATCTTCTGCCTGTTTCCATTCAAATGGCCTTTTATCAATAAAAATGGTGTGCGTGATGTCATGCCTAAAAAAAAAACACTGTCACATAAGATTTGGTTTATCGCAAAATAAATCTGCCCTTAAGCTGTTTCCATACAGCAATGTGTGTTTATCGCTAATTGTGTACCTTGCGTGTCCCTAATTTTTTTCCTCTGAAGTTTTGTAAAATGGGGAGAGAATTGAGACAATTCATTGAAATTAGCCAGCTTACTGTCATTTTAATTTCACAAATAAATGCAATCAGAAGAGGAGGAATTGCAATCAAGGGAACAGTTGCCCTTCTGATAGGACTGTAATATTGGTCCTGATGTTGCGCCTATCGCAGGTTGCCACCGGTTCCGACCCGCAAGCTGGCAACCTGCACTAAGTAGTGGGGGAAACTTTCGGTCATAGTATAAGGACCATCCATCGATGTGTATATGCTGTATGCACAACTATTAAAGAAAAATTGATGCTGTGTAATATCAGGGTTTACATGTATAATACATTCCTGATAATCAAGAGGCAATTTTGAACAATCATCTAATCTAAAGCATTGCCATCACAACTGCATTATGTCCCACAACTTTTAATGACCAACTGAACTTGATTATCATCTAAAATTAATTTTAGCATCATAATGGAATTTACATTTTCTGAAGAAGCTCAGCAAACACGATCCGAGGTAAAGAGGGTTAGATTTAAAATATTTAAAAGTTTCAAAATGTTCAAAAGCTCATTTTTTGAAAGTGAATTCAGCATTGGACAAACAATTCTGATATAGTCTTAAAGGTGCAATACGTAAAAATGTTTAAATGTAATATTCATGTTTTTTTTTTGCCAATGTGTGAATGGTTTGTAATGCAACTTAAAAAAATTCCTGGACTTCCTAGGTTGCCTATTAAAGCCTGTAGGCTGATTTTCATGTGAAGGGAGCGGGTCGGTTTTGCTGGGAAAATCCATAGGGTGTGACGTTTATGCGCGCTCCCGAGAGCCTTGCCTCAGTGCTTCTCTTCTGCTATTCAACAACGACAACAAACTGCAACACTAGGTAACTTTATCTTTGAGATGGAATCCAGCAAATGGCCGGCTCCCAGCACAACACCGACTCCTACACAAACTCCGAGTAAACCGAACCCCCCCCCCCCCCCAAAAAAAACAAAAAAAAACCCTACTGAATCCCATCTGGCTAAGCGGGAACGTGATCGTGGTCGAGCGAAAACTAGAGTGAACATCGGCAGGGCATTTGATTCCCGGAGGGAACTTCGTTCGGTTTTGGGGATCAAATCCAACCCTGAATTGGCGTTCTTCTTATTGGACAGGTAAGCTTACATAACTGCAAAGCATGTGAATATAGTGCCATAAGGATTGATCTGTGTAATTTTATCTAACTTGATCTTGCCTGCTAATGCTGACGAATTGCAAGCTACTTTGCTTCGTAACTTTCAAATAATTTCAACGATCTTCTCTTTATACTAAAGTCAGCTTAAAGTCAATGTTAATCTGTAATTATTCAGCAAGGTAAACTACAATAACACATTAAATGAATGCTAGACAATGTTCAAGATAATGCAAAAAGCTCCATGCATTAGTGTAACGTAACTTGGTTATACAGAAAATATATACAATCTATTATTATAGAACAATAGCGCATCGATATATCAAAATTACAGTAGTGATGGAATCACATCAATACTGAATTGTGTCAACATATTTATAATGTACAGTTTATTTTATAAACCGCTATTGTCATCCACTAAATTTAGCTAACAGCTATTGATAAAGCTGGCTAGCTAGCTAACTCTGACATAGGCTATCGTATAAATGCAGTCAATGTATCATGCAAAGAAAAGTGATTACATCGAACTACAGTCTCGCATAGTCAGACCTATATCCACACTTTGTTTTAGCCCTGTTCCAACACTGGAGAGTCAAATATAATATACAGTCTCAAAGTTTGTAGTAAAACAATCATAACTGTGTAATTTTAATTATGCTACCTCATCTGTGATCATGATGCCGGTGAATCACGTTCAGTCTGTTTGTTTTTGTCATGCTCACTCGCATCCCGTATAGTGTGTGTGTGCGATCACGAGCAACAGGCTGCAGTTCATTTAATGGCCACAGGTGTCATTAATAACAAGGGTTTCTGAATCTTACGTACTGCACCTTTAAAAATAGTGTAGAACATTCTGAGAATGTCCTTCAGCCACTTTTTTTTATCTACAGAACAGGGTAAAGCTAATTTAAGTTTGTGTAAAGATATGCCTATATAGGTCTAATAATATAATTTTTTTCGTTTGGTAATTTATTTAATTTCATACAGGGAATTTTAAGTAAGCTAAACAATAATTAAATAGAATTGGGTTATATGCTCCAAAAAAAGCACAGTGAAGCTTTTCTTCTAGTATTGTGTATTTATTTTTAATTTAAAACATCTTTGTGCACAGAAATTATATGTTTTTTGTATTGTGGGCTAATTCCTTGACTGCCGTCTATTATTTTGAATGGTGTGTAAAAGCAACTTCAATAAATAAATGGATTGCTACCGCGATTAAATTAATCACAAACAGTGGCCATTAATTTGTTCTCTATGCACTTGTCAATGTGCATGCTACAAGATATTTGTGTTGGTACTCCTGGAAGTGTCATGTTTGCAGCATCAGATCTATATGCCGTTAAGATCAATCCATAATCACGTACAATAAATTGGCTTTCAAGGATGTATACCGTCATCATGATTAACACAGGCTAACGATTGGGGTAAATTCTGTCATGTGACAATATATTTTTGAGTTAATGCCAATTTTCTCGACAAAAAGTGTCCAAACCAGTTTTTCGCGACATCTGAAGTATCGACATAGAGTTTATGCGCTAGAGTTAAACGGAAAAATATTATGTCGACACTTGTGAAATTTTAGCGATAATTTGCGTTTCCATCAGGTTTATTCTAATGCGCTAAAACTTTTTTCACAAAAAATCCTTGGATGGAAATGTAGTTAGTGAGTCAGTGTGCTGGGTGTGTTGTTTTGATGACAAAATAAAGGCAAGTACAGGTTTATACATTCATTACATTGAGCTTCATTTACAAAGTTCTGTTATCTTAACAAATACAAGGGTGAGCTTTTCATGTTGCTCTGTTCCTCTTTTTCCCAAATGATGATTCTCTTCAGAGCTTATTTCAAAAGGCAAAACTGACATAAAACATGGTTAATGGAGAGGTTCAATGAAGTTCTAAAGATGCAATCTCAGCTGTGATCTATTGTAGGGTGTCCACAAATGCGTCAAACTCGTCAATGTTTTTCTCATAAATGGCCAGTTTCTCTGGAAGAGAGTCCTGCAAAAATGCATTTCACTGTATGTTATAACAGGGCAAAACACTATACCAAACTAATCATAAACATCACACATTGTTATCATAAAACCTCATACTACAGCAAATAGATTGAACGGTTACCATATTTTACTTGACCAAACAGATTTGCTTTGTAACACTTCCATTAAAGGGCACTTTATCATATGGTGTGGATCTCAATCATATAGTGAAACAGTATTTTGCATATAAATATTTATAATGATTCAGTCACACCATAGTATATAGATGAATTGCAATCATGCCTATACTAATTAGGGGTGTGCAGCAAAGCCATTATCTGTATTTGTATCTGTTGCTATGGCAAAATCATCTGTATCTGTATTCAGATGCAACCGGATGTGGGTGGGACTTAATCCGGAAGTGTGTCAAACCAGCCCACCAACAATCATGCCATGGACCAAATCACTGAGATCACATTTTTCCCCATTCTGATGGTTGATGTGAACATTAACTGAAGCTCCTGACCCATATCTGTGTGACTTTATGCACTGCACTGCTGCCACATGATTGGCTGATTAGATAATCGCATGGATGATTGTTGGTGCCAGATGGGCTGGTTTGAGTATTTCTTTAACTGCTGATCTCCTGGGATTTTCACACACAGCAGTCTCTAGAATTTACTCAGAATGGTACCAAAAACAAAAAACATCCAGTGAGCGGCAGTTCTGCGGATGGAAACACCTTGTTGATGAGAGAGGTCAACAGAGAATGGCCAGACTAGTTCGAGTGTGCGCAACACAACTATATGATTCCCATGTCTTTTTTGAAAGTGTTTGTGGTGTGAGGAGAATGTCTGCTTTTTGCCTCACCAAGTCTTCAGCCATAGATTGAGCACTGACATCAATGGACAGACTTGCAAGTTGAGGAGGGTTCTGAAACTCTCTATAGAAAGTGCCCAGGTCCATTGGTAGAAGGTCATCCTTCGAGAACGCTGGCTTCTATTCAGTACAAATGAACACAGAACTGGTCATAAAAATACTAATCAACTATATCTGGCTTTTACCATAAACTGTACTTCTTGTATTGTGATTTTGTTAAAGATGTGACGATATAAAACTTGGTTTTGCAAAATGGTTTCTCGTATGTCATTGCTGCCCATACTAAACAGCATGGGCTTCTCTTGTTTTTCCTTCAGTAACATTTGTATTGATTTTTAGCTCAAGACTAGAGCTTTGATCAACACACCAGAACAGTACTGCCCTGTCTTGCAAAAACAGACTTGACAGCATCAAAGGTTTCTATTTGGTGTGGGATATTGCGTCACTCAATGTACTGTTTTTAAAAGCTAATATCACATTAGTCTACTTTAGATTTATTAAACATCAATCATCTGTTAGCTTTCTCAGGTCAGAGTCTAGGCTTCTTTTCTGATACATTTCTAATTGACTTGCTAAAAAACCCTTTTGTTATCTATTCATGCTTGTATATAGGATTTAAAAAATGCCTAGCCGTACTTCTCTCTGTAATAATTCTTCTCAGTTTCCATTCACTCAGTGTTTAGCGGATTATAAAAATACAGTTACAAACACAACTTTCAAAGTTGTGCACTTACAATGTCAACCATGACAAAGTCATCATGTTGTTGTCCTCCGCTTTGGCTCGAGCTATCTGAGTGCAGGCTGCCTTGCATGGGGGACAATGGGGCTGGTGATGGAGGAGGGTGCACCTGCAAACAGAGATAAACACTGTGAGAAGTACATCTTTACTGCACAATAAAGCATGAAGAGACAGTAACAGTGCACATAAAGGACATCTAATGTCTAAGTGAGTTTGCTTAATCTGGAATATACAGGTGCATCTCAATAAATTAGAATGTCGTGGAAAAGTTCATTTATTTCAGTAATTCAACTCAAATTGTGAAACTCGTGTATTAAATAAATTCAATGCACACAGAATGAAGTAGTTTAAGTCTTTGGTTCTTTTAATTGTGATGATTTTGGCTCACATTTAACAAAAACCCACCAATTCACTCTCTCAAAAAATTAGAATACATCATAAGACCAATAAAAAAAAAACATTTTTAGTGAATTGTCGGCCTTCTGGAAAGTATGTTCATTTACTGTATATGTACTCAATACTTGGTAGGGGCTCCTTTTGCTTTAATTACTGCCTCAATTCGGCGTGGCATGGAGGTGATCAGTTTGTGGCACTGCCGAGGTGGTATGGAAGCCCAGGTTTCTTTGACAGTGGCCTTCAGCTCATCTGCATTTTTTGGTCTCTTGTTTCTCATTTTCCTCTTGACAATACCCCATAGATTCTCTATGGGGTTCAGGTCTGGTGAGTTTGCTGGCCAGTCAAGCACACCAACACCATGGTCATTTAACCAACTTTTGGTGCTTTTGGCAGTGTGGGCAGGTGCCAAATCCTGCTGGAAAATGAAATCAGCATCTTTAAAAAGCTGGTCAGCAGAAGGAAGCATGAAGTGCTCCAAAATTTCTTGGTAAACGGGTGCAGTGACTTTGCTTTTCAAAAAACACAATGGACCAACACCAGCAGATGACATTGCACCCCAAATCATCACAGACTGTGGAAACTTAACACTGGACTTCAAGCAACTTGGGCTATGAGCTTCTCCACCCTTCCTCCAGACTCTAGGACCTTGGTTTCCAAATGAAATACAAAACTTGCTCTCATCTGAAAAGAGGACTTTGGAACACTGGGCAACAGTCCAGTTCTTCTTCTCCTTAGCCCAGGTAAGATGCCTCTGACGTTGTCTGTGGTTCAGGAGTGGCTTAACAAGAGGAATACGACAACTGTTGCCAAATTCCTTGACATGTCTGTGTGTGGTGGCTCTTGATGCCTTGACCCCAGCCTCAGTCCATTCCTTGTGAAGTTCACCCAAATTCTTGAATCGATTTTGCTTGACAATCATAAGGCTGCGGTTCTCTCGGTTGGTTGTGCATGTTTTTCTTCCACACTTTTGCCTTCCACTCAACTTTCTGTTAACATGCTTGGATACAGCACTCTGTGAACAGCCAGCTTCTTTGGCAATGAATGTTTGTGGCTTACCCTCCTTGTGAAGGGTGTCAGTGATTGTCTTCTGGACAACTGTCAGATCAGCAGTCTTCCCCATGATTGTGTAGCCTAGTGAACCAAACTGAGAGACCATTTTGAAGGCTCAGGAAACCTTTGCAGGTGTTTTGAGTTGATTAGCTGATTGGCATGTCACCATATTCTAATTTTTTGAGATAGTGAATTGGTGGGTTTTTGTTAAATGTGAGCCAAAATCATCACAATTAAAAGAACCAAAGACTTAAACTACTTCAGTCTGTGTGCATTGAATTTATTTAATACATGAGTTTCACAATTTGAGTTGAATTACTGAAATAAATGAACTTTTCCACGACATTCTAATTTATTGAGATGCACCTGTAAAGTGAGTCATAATTGTGCTTTTGCTTTTTATACCATTGGGTCGTTCTCCTCCAGGTCAAAGACTCTTGGAGCAAATGCAGCAAAAGGGAGATCCAGACTGGCCATTGTCACCTGAGTTACACACAAACACATAAGAATTCCTTTATATTGCCATGCGAACATGAAAGCTAGCTATTTTTACAAAAAACAAATTTTTTATGACTTATATCATTTAATGAAAACTCGAAGTGCTAACACCAAGTTTGGCCGATGAGGGAAAAGCCCGCTTACACAAAGTCTTTTCAGCCCAGCAAACAAAAACACATTGTTGAAATAAAAAATTTGATTACATTTGGTTGTCGTAATCATAACATCGAAACGTAAACACCTGGAATCTTTTTGTTTTTTTAAAACACATCATACACGGCTTTCCAAAGAATTGTGGAATATATTACTTGAATTTGAAATAGAGCACTAAAACTAAGAGCAATGTCTATAAAACATCATTTCTGATCAACTTTATCGGTAAAATACTTTCCGGTTACGTGGCAGCTGCATCGACCATGAAATTCAACAAACGATTACTAAAATAAAATGACAGTGAAGCACTTGAACAGAATGTAGTGTTGCAGATAATGAAGACGCTGCATCAGGTGCTCATTAGAACATCAAGCAGAACTAGTTTGAAAAAACAAACATACTAAAAAACAAAAACAAGTGCCGTTCGATTCCTCGTTCACATCTAGAATCTCATTTGATCATCACTCACTCTTTGGAAGCTGATATCACCTTTCTTGAGCGTTCTAAAGTACAGCTATTGAAGCGAGATGTTAATATTAATAGATTAATATCATAAGAGCTTTGGTTTATAGGGTTCACTCGTTAACTTGAGTTCTCCTAGTATATAAACATGTACCTTTGCAACATATACTTTAGATGGAGCCGTTTGTGCTCCCTGAATAGAAAGCAAGCTATTTTGTGAGTGAGTGTGTGTGCAGTATCCTCAACCACCACCAATGTGCAGCATCCACCTGGATGTGACGGCAGCCATAGAGAACCAGAACGCCCACCACATACCAGCTATTGGTGGAGTGATGTAGCCAATTTATATTATATATATTTAGGGGATTATTAGGAAGCCATGATTGATAGAGGACAATGGGCAAATTTGGGGATTTTTAATGACCACAGAAAGTCAAGCCTTAGTTTAACGTCTCATCCGAAAGACAGTGCCTTTTTACAATATGGTAACCCCGTCACTATACTGGGGCATTAGGATGTACACAGACTGCAGGGTGAGCAACCCCTGCTGGCCTCACTATTCCATACATTTCCCCATAAGGTCTCCCATCCAGGTACTAACCAGGCTCATCCCTGCTTAGCTCCAGATTATATTTTAGAGCATATGGGGTTTGAGTCACAGATACTAGGAAATGGGAATTCCTTTGCATCCACATAAAAATGCATGCTAGACCAGTACTCCCCAAAATGTCCCAGTCAGCCTAAGAGAGTAGTCTGAACAATTTCATATTTTTTGAATTGCCAAAATGCATTATAACATGAATATATTTTTCCAGTTAGTGTTAAGATTTCTCTTTTTTTTTTGTCTTTTTTGTTTTTGTTTGCTGACTTTATGCTGTGTTTTTTGTTGTTTTTTTGTTGCCACTGTTAGTTAATTGTTTTGTAATGATGTTAAAGGGATAGTTCACCCAAAAATTTAAATTCTCTTATCATTTACTCACCCTCATGCCAAAGATGTGTGTTCTTCTGAACACAAACAACTATTTTTGGAAGATTATTTCAGCTTTGTAAGTCCATACAATGCAAGTGAATGGTGACCAGAACTCCAAAAGCTCCAAAGACTTGACAAAGTCAGCAGTAAAGTAATCCATCAGACTCCAATCAATTTAATCAATGCCTTCTGAAGCGATCCATCTGATTTTGGGTGAGAACAGACCAAAATATAACTCCTTTTTCACTGTACATATTGCCATTGCAGTCTCTAGGCATAATCATGATTTCAAGATCGATTAGCTCAACATTGATTTAACCACTGGAGTCTAATGGATTATGTTTATGTTTTCTTTATAGGATTTTTGGAGCTTCAAATGTCTGGTCACCATTCACTTGCATTGTTTTGACCAACAGAGCTGAAATATTCTTCTAAAAGTCTTTGTTTGTGTTCATCAGAAGATAGAAAGTCATACACTTTTGGGATGGCATGAGGGTGAGTAAATGATGAGAATTTTCATTTTTGGGTGAACTATCCCTTTAAGAATCATCCTTTTACTTAATGAGGTTTGTTAATTTGTCACCGTTATTGAGGTCAGTCTGTTAATGGGTGAGGTCTATGAGTGTCTGTATCAAGCAATTGCATGTAGTGTCTTGCCTTCTGTTTCTTTCTTCAGAGACAAGGATTGTAGTTAACTTGAAATAAAAGTCATATAAAACCACATTTAAGAATGAAATGTAGACAAAATAAATTTCTTGTATTGATCATTAGCCGAACAAGAAAACTGTAGTTGCCTCAAGACTTTAGATGAACAAAATATTTTGCATTTAGTGAACAAACAAATTCAAACTGCCTTAAAGCAGTGTTAATGCATACAATTATTAAGACAGTTGAGAGAACTCATCACATTGCCTTGATTTTTAACTTCATCAACAATTCTCTTTTTACAGTGTATATGGAAAATGAAATAAAATGTTCATGACATTTTGTCTACATGACCTATTCACAGTAATGACATAATTATTTATTAGTGTTCTAAATAGTTATTATAGTGTAACACACTTATCTGTGAGTGTATTCTGACCTGAGTGGTGGCTTTGTTGACAAAAGCTCCGACTTTTCTTGTATAGGTTGTCTCTAGAGCATCTGAGGGTGACACACGCTTCACGTCACTAACACACAGACACACAAAGCATGGAATAAAATATTGTTAAAATGACAAAAATGACAAAAATATTTAATAATAGTTTACACTCTCACCTGATGCAAGACGTGGGTGGAGCCTGCTGCGGTGACTCTCCGGTGGGGTATGACTGGATACGACCATGCTCGGCATTAGTGCCGTGATTAGGTTGAGCCGGCACCTGTGGGACTCCACCCTCTTTACCTGGCACAGCCATCTGATTAGGAAGAGACACACACATGGCCACTTTAGCCAGGAAAGATGTGCAAGTAATTTCCTAACAGCTGATCTACACCAGAGGGGATCAAGGGTATAACCTAAGTTATGATAGTGAGCATGTGTGCATACGTGTGTAGTACCTGGTGAGGATGTGCAACAGCAGTACAAGCTGGAGGGTGGCACAAATCCACAGTGCCCAGGGCAGGAGTCTGATATGACAGACGAGAGCTGTACAGCTGAGAGAATGAGAGAGACTCATACTACATAGATGTCACAATAGGAATCAGATATACTGATGCCTTTTCAAATCCAGTCATGTATAAACTTCACTGCAGAGCAAAAGGGACATGAGGAGGTATCTCAGCAAACAAACAAATGCTTAAAAAAAAAAAAATGGCAAGCAGGTGAGCTCAAGGAGAAGGCAGCAGTAAGAGATCAAAAGATCTCTGGACAGGCCTGGGCAGATACTGTATAACCCTTTTAATAAAACAGTAATAAGAGGTTATAAAGGAGAAGCAGTGGAGTAGAGGTTACAGTGACAGGCCACACACACTCTGTAATTATTCTAGCAGCTGCATACATGTACACACATAACTCACACACACTGTGAGACTCACTTGCTTTGAGATGCCAAGCCCCATGAGGGGAACCTTCAGCGTGGCCATCAGAGCCGTCTTAGGTGTCTTAAAGTGTGCCTGACTTACAGTGCATACACACTACATGCACACAGAAAGAAAGAAAGAAAGAAAGAAAGAAAGAAAGAAAACAAGGGCAATGACAGAAATGAAAGCACTACCACAGGAAGAGAAAGTAAGGAGAGACAGAATCTGGTGTCATGGTAACAGAATAGGCAGTACTGACTTAACTGTGGTCTTATATGCAGGGCTCTTCACTCTGCAATACCACAAAAGAGCATTATGTGGCAACTTAAATAATAAATTGCACCAAGACACCAGGCTAACCAAACACAGTGAAAAATGATGAAATAAAAGCAACACTGAATAGGGGAGACTTTACTATGTCATGAATGGAGGAATATACAAGCCAGAATATTATATAAACAATGAGAGCTGTTCATCAAGGAAATCTCAGGATGAAACAGTTAAACGATTATGAGAGGTTAACAGTTAACCTCTCAATCACAGGTCGCACTGCACCTGTGCCGATGCTTCACCTATACAAGGAAATTAGTGTAGTGTTACTTTTGATAAGACAAATGGGTATGTGCCAGCAAGGGGTATTACCTGTGATGGTGGGGAGGTGGAAAAGGATGTAGTGCACACCTCCTGAGAGTCTTCTATTCCTGCATAGGGCCCTCCCTCATCCTCTCTGCGAGAGAAAAATGGGAAACGAGCTGGTTAAAATTCACCCAAAAATGAAAAATCTTTCATCATTTACTAACCCTCATGACATACCAGATGTTTATGACTTTCTTTCTTCTGCAGAACACAAACTAAGATTTTTAGAAGAATATCTCAGTTCTGTAGCTCCTTACAATGTGAGTGAATGGTGACCAAAATTTTCAGGCTCCAAAAATCACAAAAAGGCAGCATAAAAGTAATCCATACGATTCCAGTGGCTTAAACCATATCTTCAGAAGCTATACAATGTGTGGTTAAGCAACAGATGAATATTTAAATAATTTTTTACTATAAACCTCCACTTTTACATTCTGAAAGTGAAAGTGGAGATTTATAGTAAAAAAAGGATTGAAATATTGATCGGTTTCTAACACCAAGTGATTGGATCGCTTCTGAAGACATGCAGTTCTGTGAAAAAGTATTTGCACCATCCTGATTTCTTGTTTTTGTGTATATCTCATACTAAATCTTTTCAAAAATTAAAACAAAATCAAACATAAAACAAAGGCAATCTGAGTAAACACAAAATACTTTTTTTTTTCTTCCCCTTTTCTCCCAAATTTGGCATGCCCAATTCCCAATGCGCTCTAGATCCTAGTGGTGGCGTAGTGACTCGCCTCAATCCAGGTGATGGAGGACAAATCTCGGTTGCCTCCGCGTCTGAGACCGTCAATCCACGCATCTTATCACGTGGCTTGTTGAGTGTGTTACCGTGGAGACACAGTACGTGTGGAGGCTTCACGCTATTCTCCATGGCATCTATGCACAACTTACCACGCACCCCACCGAGAGCGAGAACCACATTATAGCGACCACGAGGAGGTTAACCCAACGTGACTCTACCCACCCTAGCAACCCGGGCCAATTGGTTGCTTAGGAAGCCTGACTGGAGTCACTCAGCACACCATGGATTCGAACTTGCCTCTCCAGGTGTGGTAGTCAGCGTCTTTACTTGCTGAGCTACCCAGGCCCCCCCAACCAAAAAGACTTTTAATAAACATAACACAACATAAAAGTGCTTTTCAGCATAACAAAGACACATGTCAACACACACACACAGCTCCATGTCTCTCTCTCTCTCTCTCTCTGGTGTCTCCGGCTCCTCCTTATCTCTCTCTTCTGCTGATAGGGGCAACTCAGAGCCAGGTGTGCATCCTCACGGCCCGGCCATGCCCTCCTCCTTGTCACACATACATATTTGGAATGGCATGAAAATGAGTAACTGATGAGAGAATTAAATTTTTGGGTGAACTAACCCTTTAAGAAGCACAACACTATTAAGAGAGTTGCCGGTCTGTATCCTTGTTTTAGAAGTATGTAGAAGTGAACCAATTACTAGTGGACTGCTGGCATTAAAGGGTAAGTCTTCATTTACACAATCGTGTAAGTCTCAGTCACCTTTGACATTCAGTGTACTGAAATAAAACATAATGAAAGTGAATCATAACTGAAGCTAACATTCTGCATAAAATCTCTTTTCGTGCTCCACAGAAGAAAGTAAGTCATTCAGGTTTGGAACAACAGGAGGCTGAGTAAACAACAGAATTTTAATTTTTCGATGAACTATCCCTTTAAGAATTTAATTCCAACTTATCTTGAGTGCTTGAAGAAAAATAAAACACATTTAAACCTTAGTCTCTATATATACACTAATACAAATTTCAAATGTAAAATTTGTTCATAACAATATCTATATTTGTGATATTCTGTGATATATCTGTACTGTGACTATACTTTTTGTTTAATAAAACTCACCTGAAGCTGCAGGGGTGCATGTGAGCCATATTAGCAAAGGGACGCTCCACAAAATGATCAATGATGATACCCATGATGGGGCCCGTCCTCTCAAACTGCCTGTGAGACAACATACAGACATAACATCTAACATATCACACCACCACAAAACTACACTAACTGTAATGCCCATCTTTTAAATACAATCCCAATTCCGAAGAAGTTGGGACAGTATGAAAAATGCTAAAACAAAAAGGAGTGATTTGTAAATTATATTCACCCTTTGCTATATTGAAAGCACTACAACTAAACATTATATGATGTTTTTCCTTGTGAATTTCATTGTTTTGTGAAAATGTACTGTAATTTCAAATCAGATGATTGCAACACGCTCCCAAAAAAGTTGGGACAGTCGAGTGTTTACCACTGTGAAACATCACCATTTCTTCTAATAACATTTATTAAGCATTTGGGCACTGAAGACACAAGTCTGTTAAGTTTGGAAAGTGGAATTTTCCCCCCAATCATCAATTATGCAGGTCTTTAGCTACACAACTATATGGGGTCTGCGTTGCCGTATGATGTGCTTAGTAATGCCCACACTTTCTCAATTGGAGATGGTCAGGACTGCAGGCAGGCCAATCTAGCACCCGCAGTCTCTGCTTACACAGCCATGCACTTGTAATCCGGGCAATATGTGGTTTGAAGATGTCTTGCTGGAAAATGCAGGGACGTCCCTGGAAAAGACAGTGCTGGATGGCAGTATATGTTGCTCCAAAATGTTTACAATTATTTGTCTGCATTAATGGTGCCCATGCAGATGTGCGAGTTGCCCATGCCATGGGCACTGACACACTTCTGGCCCATACAGACACTGGCTTTTGGACCTGACGCTAATAACAGCTTGGTTGGTCCTTTTCCTCTTTGGCCCAGAGAACACGATGGCTATGTTTTTCAAAAACTATTTGAAATGTGGGCTCATCGGACCAAAAAATACAGTTCCATTGTTCTACTTTCCATCTAAGATGAGACCGATCCCAGAGAAGTCGGCAGCGTGTTGATATCGGGCTTCTGCTTTGCACAGTAAAGTCTTAACTTGCCTCTGTGGATGCAGCAGAGAATGGTGTTGACTAACAAAGGATTACTAAAGTTATCCCAAGCCCATGTTCATGATATCCATTACAGATGAATGATGTTTTTAAGACAGTGGCGTCTGAGGGATCAGAGATCATGAGCATTCAGAAGTGGTTTTTGTCTTGCCCTTTACGCACTGAGATTTGACCAGATTCCCAGAGTCCTTTTAACTATATTGTGCACTGTAGAGGGTGAAATGCCCAAAATCCTTCCAATTTGTCTTTGGGAAACATTGTTCTCAAAGTGCTGGATTATTTGCTGAAGCATCTGTTGGCAAATGTACAAGTATCGAATGATCCTTGCTCTTGAAGGACTAGGCTGTTTTTGGGAGCTCCTTATAAACTATGACATGATTGCCTCACCTGTAACATCTCCTGTTTCACATTGCCTTGTTATTTTAACTCATCAAATTGTTATTAGTCTTAAATTGCCCATCTCAACTTTTTTTGGAGCGTGTTGCAATAATCTGATTTCAAATGACTGTACATTTTCAATGAAATTCACAAGGAAAAACATCATATAATGTTTAGTTGTAGTGCTTTCAATATAGCAAAGGGTGAACAATGTACAAATCACTCCTTTTTGTTTTTATTAGCATTTTTCATACTGTCCCAACTTTTTGGAACTGGGGTTGTATGCTGCATACAGTAAACTGTAATGAATACCTTGAGGACATGAGGGCTAGGTTAGTGCGGTAAGCACAGGACAGAGTGATGGTGCCTATGGGTGTGCCCACAATACCCACTCGCACTGTCTGGAACCCTGCAATGAGAAAGAGAGAGAGAACATAAACACTTAAACAAGTTTTACTATCATTTATCTCTTTAAATATTTTTTCTCAGTGAAAATAACATTACCTTCCACAAGACCTGTCAGCTGGACATTCCCAAAATAAATCCTACAAAAGAGATTTTAATAAGATAATTATAAAGATCATGTGATAATAAAGAGGTCCTGTGAAATTATGTATTAGGTATTATGTGACTTTGTGGAGTGTAGAAGTGTGTGTGTGTGTGTGTATAGAGTAAATCACTAAAAAGAGTGGTAACCTGCATTTGTAACCCCACGGATCTATTTCTACTTGATCTAACACATAAAATGTATATTGTTAGTGTTACCTAATCTGTCAGTTTGATTAAGTCACATGAAATAAAATTTTTGACTGGAATAAAACAAGTTAATTTAGATGTTACCACATGAAACACATTTTAAGTTAGCTAACAAATTTGTTTTTTTATAGTGTACAAGTGTGTGAGACCTGAGCAGGTGTATGATGTACCTGTACAATATGACATAATCGTGTCCTTGTTTACGTGAAAGCTTGTAAGCAGGTGTCACCCTGGTGATGGCCAGTAAAGACTTGAGCAGCAGAGACAGCCGATTATAAACTGTATAGGACACTTTATTGTCCTTATCACACCTGGAAAAATCATTTACTGTAAGCACTAAAGTATTGATACAGCAAATATTGACTTGATAATGTATCCATCTGTACAATGAAGTGACAGCCTGAATGCTTTGGTCTGTCCATGCAGGGAAAATGAGTGTGCTTACTTTTCATTCATTTCCAAACACCATGTTTCCAGCTCCATGGAGTCGCCCTGCATGGGTGAACACAAGCATAATACCCAAGTAAGCACTTCTTTATTAAGCGAGGCATTTAAAGTATTTTTATTAACATACTAGTATCAAATAAACTGTGAACTGAAAGAAGTACTAAACCTCTGAGGTTTTGAGGGAGATTTCCACACACATAGACCGCCCGAGGCCAGGCAGCTGTCCGGCAAGAGCTTTTTTTGCCTCATGAGTCACCTCAGGGATGTCTTTTATTGCCAGATTAAACTGAGAGAGATCATTAAACACACACACACACACACACACACACAGATCTGATATTAGCTATGACATAAAGGAAAACATGGCCCTTGTCTGAGGAGTGTTCTGGACATGTCTTACCCAGTCTGAACCTGTTGGTGATGAAGATGAGCATGTGCTGATCTTTTCCC
This sequence comes from Myxocyprinus asiaticus, assembly GCF_019703515.2. Classification (NCBI taxonomy): domain Eukaryota; kingdom Metazoa; phylum Chordata; class Actinopteri; order Cypriniformes; family Catostomidae; genus Myxocyprinus; species Myxocyprinus asiaticus. Next base: position 39,842,343 of record NC_059345.1, read on the forward strand.
CAAGTCGGGCTTGAACTATGACTTGCACTGTCTGAAAGACACACACATACATCACAAAAGGGACATAATCACCCTGTTGACTGGGATACCAGCTTTCACAAATGCAGCCTTTATGTTATTATTATTTGAGTGATAAATGAAGATACCTTCAATGCAAAGAATTTGATGAATTTATCCAAGTCTTTCTTGTCCTGTTGGCTCAGATCACTATCCATTGTCACCTGAGACACAAAATAAAGCAAGAGAGTTTCGTCAGCAAGCAGTGGAAAACTGATGCACAAAATACTGAAAATCAGGTCAAAAAGTATTGGTAACAATAAACACATCCAGACAGATCATAGAGAGTGATGTCTTGTATACTGTCTAAGCACTTAAACATGTACATAATGAAAAACAAGACCGAGATGCAAACTCATGAGAGGTGAAAATAGTGAGAAAATCATTGGCGGCCAAAAGTTTGGAAAAATGTGGTACTTTTATTCACCAAAGTGGCATTCAACTGATCACTGATGTATAGTCAGGACATTAATAACATGAAAAGTTACTATTACAATTTGAAAAAAAATGTTCAGAACTTTTTAAACTACTTCAGAGAGTTCTCATCAAAAAATCCTCCACATTCAGCAATGACAGCTTTGCAGATCCTTGGCATTCTGGCTGTCAGTTTGTCCAGATACTCAGGTGACATTTCACCCCATGCTTCCTGTAGCACTTGCCATAGATGTGGCTGTCTTGTCGGGCACTTCTCACGCACCTTACAGTCTAGCTGATCCCACAAAAGCTCAATGGGGTTAAGATACATAACACTCTTTTCCAATTATCTGTTGTTCAATGTCTGTGTTTCTTTGCCCACTCTAACCTTTTCTTTTTGTTTTTCTGTTTCAAAAGTTGCTTTTTCTTTGCAATTCTTCCCATAAGGCCTGCACCCCTGAGTCTTCTCTTTACTGTTGTACATGAAACTGGTGTTGAGCGGGTAGAATTCAATTAAACTGTCAGCTGAGGACATGTGAGGCGTCTATTTCTCAAACTAGAGACTCTGATGTACTTATCCTCTTGTTTAGTTGTACATCTGGTCTTCCACATCTCTTTCTGTCCTTGTTAGAACCAGTTGTCCTTTGTCTTTGAAGACTGTAGTGTACACCTTTGTATGAAATCTTCAGTTTTTTGGCAATTTCAAGCATTGTATAGCCTTCATTCCTCAAAACAATGATTGACTGATGAGTTTCTAGAGAAAGCTGTTTCTTTTTTGCCATTTTTGACCTAATATTGACCTTAAGACATGTCAGTCTATTGCATAATGTGGCAACTCAAAAACAAACACAAAGACAATGTTAAGCTTCATTTAATGAAACAAATAGCTTTCAGCAGTGTTTGATATAATGGCACATGATTTTCTAGTACCAAATTAGCAATTTAGCATGATTACTCAAGGATAAGATGTTGGAGTGATGGCTGCTGGAAATGGGGCCTGTCTAGATTTGATCAAAAATGACTTTTCTCAAATAGTGATGGTGCTGTTTTTTTACATCAGTAAAGTCCTGACTATACTTTGTGATCAGTTGAATGCCACTTTGGTGAATTAAAGTACCAATTTCCTTCCGAAACAGCAAAATCTGTACAGTATTCCAAACGTTTGACCACCAGTGTATATTTTCAGTTGATTTGTTTGTTGTATTTGAATGTTTCTGTTGTGTTTAAGCTTTGTTTTTAAGTGTTTAAGCTTAAAGTAACCCTTTCCGGTGATTTTAATAGGGATCATGTAGAAAATGTTACCAAACAATTTGGGCAAATTAGCTTCAGAAAAGTTTATTGAGCTGAAAGGTGAGTAGTTTGCATCCCTGACAAGAACTCTGTGTCAACTTAAAGCCACCAGCTCACTTAATTCTGAATGGCAGATTTTAAAACAGTAGACCCGACATTTTTTACTGGCAGTCTTCGACAAAATATCCTAATTTGTTAACAATCATCAGTATGTCTAGGGACGTCGCAGCTTGTGCAGTCAATGCTAACGCTTCAGCAAAACACGCACATACTTACAGCTCATCACAGAGTCGAGATTCAGCTGTTAACACATCAAATACGATATTAACGGTGTCATACACTGATGGCTGACTGTGGGTAGCGATAAAATAATGTCTAAAACGAACCTCTATGTTTCAAGAATCACGTCATATTTCCAAAACGTCCCACACTGACAGGCGCCCCATTTTTGTTTATTTTGCTTGTTTGCAGGTCAGGAATGACGTGTTCGCTTTACCGATACAACGACGCCACTTTCGTTATATTGTGGAATGTGAATGTTAAAATACACATAATAGCTTTACCTAAGTACATCATGATTGAGCTTTATTTATTTTTGTAATATGAAGTATTTTAATTCGTATTGCGCTATCTCTAAATTTAATGCCAAATCATCTCATTTAAATGTCGAAAGTGCATCTCGTGAACAGGAAAACTGCGACGTGACGTCACATTTCAATGTCGGCGTACACAAACAAACTGTCTGTGCTGGTAATGAATAACGCATTTTAAATTAAAGCAGATCGTTTTTAATAGTTTTATGCCTAGATAAATATATAAATAAATTTTTCAATGTAACATCATTTCTTTCAAGGGTTGTTTGCGTTCGGGTTTGTCTAAAATATTACAGTGAGCTCGCCATACTAGCACATGTAACCAGCTCACTTCAGTTATGTTTTCTAAATGCTGCTTTAATATGTGATGTGAACAAGATATTATCAGGATTGTGTCTAGCAGCCCTATGTTAAATAAGTAAAATGAGGCCCAAATACACTTTGCTGTAATTTACTGCTTATAGATTCATATGTATCATTGAAAACTAGCCTAATGTATTTGAGTGTAGTATTGTGGTTTTGTTATTGACATCACATTACATGACTTTTCATTTCCTTTACTGACATTCACATGTGCGATTTGACCACAGGTCCTCCTGAATGACTGACGTGTGGGATGGCACTCTCTATTGCAATCCTTGACTGCGACTTACTGCTGCATGGTCGTGGGCACAAAACACTTGATCGATTTGACATTGAAACGGTGTCAGATGAGTTTCTGCTGACCACGTTTGGTTTTCCACGTGAGTTCATTTATTATCTGGTGGAACTGTTGAAGGACAGCTTGTTGAGACGCACACGGAGGTCACGAGCCATCAGGCCAGATGTACAGATACTTGCTGCCCTGGGATTCTACACAACCGGGTCCTTCCAGAGCAAGATGGGAGATGCGATTGGCATCAGCCAGGCCTCCATGAGTCGCTGTGTTTCTAATGTCACTAAAGCGCTGATTGAGAAAGCACCCGAGTTTATCGGCTTCACCAGGGATGAGGCCACCAAGCAGCAGTCCAAAGAGGAGTTTTACAGAATGGCAGGAATTCCTAATATCTTGGGAGTAGTGGATTGTGCACATATAGCCATTAAAGCACCCAATGCAGATGACTCTTCCTATGTAAATAAAAAGGGATTTCACTCGATCAACTGCCAGTTAGTATGTGATGCCAGAGGCTTGCTGCTTAGCTCTGAGACACATTGGCCAGGCAATCTGACAGACAGAGCTGTTTTTAAGCAATCCAGTGTGGCAAAGCTTTTTGAAGAGAAAGATAATCACGAGGGCTGGCTTTTAGGTGAGGCCCCTAGTTTTGTTATCCATTCTCTTTTTTTTTTTTTTTTTTTTTTAAAACATTGCTGAATAGTCCTGAAGTATTTGAATGTGTTAGTGAGCCTTAAATATTTTCTCTTGTGCAGGCGATAACCGTTACCCTCTAAAGAAGTGGCTGATGACTCCGATGCAAAGTCCGGAGTCCCCTGCTGACTACCGCTATAACCTGGCCCACACGACCACACATGAGATTGTGGACCGCACATTCCGAGCCATTCAGACACGTTTCCGGTGCCTGGATGGGGCAAAGGGCTACCTGCAATACTCCCCAGAGAAATGCTCCCATATCATCCAGGCCTGCTGCGTGCTACATAACATTTCCCTGCAGTCTGGCCTTGATGCCTGGACTTTTGAGAGGACTGAGATCACAGACCAATCAGAAGAGGATGTCGATCCCACTGACACTGTTGACCCAGAGGCTTTGAGAGTTAGACAGGAACTTATTCAAAACCATTTCGGTTAGGACAGAATAATAGAGTCATCATTTCCTGATGCAGTATGCTGGTGCTTTCTGCTAATATGCTGTTGTCTTCCTGTATGGCAAGATTTTGAATTTATAATTTGTACTCTCTCATGGTCCTTATGAACTTTATGTATGATTTTATTTAGTTTCAGGAATGAACACCATGATGAACGAGAGAGGAACTGTTTTATTTTCTTCAGTTTGATATTTTTAGTTAAAAATGATAGCTCTGCAAAATGAAGGATCAATAAATCATCACAACATTAATGCAAAGGATATCTTTTATTTCAAAAGTTGCTTCAAGTACCTTTAAATAGCTGACAATTCCAAGCAAATTTCTTGCAAATTATTTATTTACTGATATTCTTTCACAATGTTAACTGGGAATTCAATTAACTTATCCTCTCTGTTCAGCAATCTTGGGAGACTACTCAAAAAAAGTAATTCACTACAAATGACTAATTGCTTTTCTAAAATTGTAATCAGATTACTGGCTTTAATGATTACTTCATAAAAAATGTAATCACATTACTGATTACATCTAATTTACTTTCTAACACTTTTCACAGGAAAGCTTTTGTTTTTCTGCTCAACTAATTCAAAAATAATGTCTATATTTACACTTTCATTGACTCGTTAAGTGGTACGCGCCCTTAAGATGTCACAGAAATGCAAACAGATGTTCATATTAATGTAATTCATGTTTTAAATGCATTCTACATAATATTATTATGTAGAATTACTGTATGTGTAACCAAAGTCCCTTACAAGGAAAGTCAGTCCACTCGCTCCCGGGCAGCTATTTTCAATGTAAACAAGCAGCATAAAGTACAGCTCCTATCGGCTTGAATGGGGAAAGACCAAAATCTCCAAAATGGTTGATCAACATTATGATAAAATAACATTTCAAATAAGCAGTAAAATCTGATAACAATGGTATATTAATCCAGCTAATGGGCAAGCTTGTTTTTGAGTTAGCTGACATGCAGTGTCTGTAGCTGAATGGTGATCGCCATATTGGGCGTTCCAATTTCTCCCATTCATTTTAATTACTCCGTCTGCGGCTAAATATTCTGTGGTGTAACCCAAGTAGTGTACTTTAAAGTATTTAGGCTAATTTAATTGAAAGGTCAGTAACTAATCTGATTACAAGAATTAGAAATGTAATTCGCTACACTACTTTCAGTACTTTAAAAGTAGTTAGGTTACAGTAATTAATAAATTTGTAATTAGATTACACCCAACACTTCTGTTCAGAAACTCTTAACTGACATATTCAGAGTTTAGTTGCCACTGTTGTTCTTTTTCTGAGTATATACCAGTGCAAAAATACAAAGCTTTTAATTTTAGCCCGGGTTAATTAATGGTTTTGTTGGCAGTGAGATGGAGTCTGTCTGTGCTGCTCCAGAGGCTCGGTTGTCAAAGGCGATAAATCAGCTGGTTGTTTAATGAGTCTCGCAGTTTAGTCCTGTGATGAATGTGTGGAATAAAAAGAGAGACCGCGGTGAACAATGACGTCCTGTCCTTAGTGCGCGCGCGCGCTTCTTCTAATATACTTTCTAAAGAGAGAGAGAGAGAGAGAGAGAACCAGAGTCAGCTGCATGGACATTGTATCACTGCTCTTCTCAAGGGTCTCTCGACATGAACACCATGACATAGAACAAAGCGCTTCTGGATCTTGCCAGACGGTTTTGTTTAGCAATAACTTGCGGGAGCAAAGTAAGTACTAGGGGACTTTTGTTTCATTCTTTGACATGTTGACCATGCCGCATTCATCTTGAGCGCGAAGGGAAAGCACGCACACTGAGAAAAATCATCGGTTATAAATTGTAATTCGATTTATTTGACATCGGAATCCCTCGGAAGGTGTTAATATTATTCAGATGTAATGCTGTCCACATGTCTTGAACTTTATCAACAGTGATCATGACAGAATCCATACGAAAGATGATGAGGGCGAAGTTGGTGGTGCTGGGGAGAGAGAACTGTGGAAAGACAGGTAACACTGCCATCAATGAACCATATTGGGTTTTATTAACAATACTTAGTGAAGATTACTTTAACTTACTCTGTTTTTCTGTTCATCTCTAGCTCTGTGTGTCAGATTCATTACCAAACGTTTCATTGGAGAATATGAACATAAAAGGGGTAAGTAAAAGAGCACAAGGTTGATTCTCACGAAACCTGTCAAGAAAATATCCTGGTCCCATTTTACTCAGAAATCAAAAGAAACAAATAAGAAATTATATTTTGCAAATAGAAAATTAAGATTACATTGTGACAATAACTTTCATGACAGTTATGCACATTTTACCCCCGAATATCATTACCGCAATGCAAAACAAAAATAGATTTTCACTACTGCAAAAAAAATGAATTAATTACATTTTAAGGTATTTATACATCAGAGTGGTTCTTCCTCATATTGCTTTTCATGTTCGCTGATTTTAATGTAAAAGAATCATCTTGTTTTTTAAAATCTTGTTTAATGTAGTCTTATGACAGTACAGTGTTATGGTAATGACAATAATAATTGAAAACAATGAAAACAGTAAAAGTTAAACATCCGGACGTGTTACGGTAATGAGAATTGGATGGGTAAAATGTGCTTTAGTGTTCAGAAAATAATGTCACACTGCAAAAGCTCTTAATGGCCGTAAGTGATGAAACATTTTCATATTTGTTTGAATGATTTGTGGTTATATGTAACTTTTTCTTGACAGGTTTCGTAAGAATCACCCAAAAGTGTTAACGCAATTAAAGGGATAGTTCACCCAAGAATGAAAATTCTCTCATCATTTACTCACCCTCATGCCATCCCAAAAGTGTATGACATTCTTTCTTCTGCAGAACATAAATGAAGATTTTTAGAAGAATATTTCAGCTCTGTATGTCAATGCAAGTGAATGGGAACAAACATTTTAAAGCTACAAAAAGCACATAAAGGCAGCATAAAAGTAATCCATAAGACTCTAGTGGTTTAATCCATGTCTTTAGAAGAGATATGATAAGTGTGGGTGAGAAACAGATCAATATTTAAGTCCTTTTTTACTATAAATTATCCTCCCTGCTAGTAGGTGGCGATACGCACAAAGAATGTGAATCACCAAAAACAAAAGAGGAAGGTTGTGAAAATGAAAGAGAAAATTTAAGTAAAAAAAGCACTTAAATATTGATCTGTTTCTCACCCACACCTATCAAGTCAATTTAGAAGACATTAATTTAACCACTGGAGTCGTACTGATTACTTTTATGTTTCCTTTATGTGCGTTTTGGACTTCAAAGTTCTGCCCATCATTCACTTGCATTGTATGTACCTACAAAGTTGAGATATTCTTCTAAAAATCTTCATTTGTGTTTGAAGAAGAAAGAAAGTCATAAACATCTGGGATAGCATGAGGGTGAGTAAATAATGAGATATTTTTCATTTTTGGGTGAACTAACCCTTTAAATGCATAAACTGATTCTCTGTATTGACTCAGCATATCTCCTCAATCATTGTAAAGCTGACAACCATGCAAAATGTTGCTGTAATTTTTTTAACACTGTAATTTCACTTTCAAGTTCTGTGCTCTTATTTGCATTGTATGACATGCCATATATTTTTTGTGTGTGTCTCTTAGAGGTCACCTACAGGTGTCAGAAAATGGTGGACAAAGAGCCGATTGAGCTGGAGATTTTAGACACTGTTAATAAGGTACAGCATGCCTGAGATTAGATCTGACGGGATCTTCCTTTGTTGTATTCTGTCCCTTACCAATTAAGGGGCTGCTGTGCAGCTGCTGTTTTACAGGCATATTTATCCACCATTACAAAGAAAGACAGTGAGATGATCTTGCCCTGTCAAACGGCTGATGAGACACAGGACACTCTGAACCATTCCATTCCTTTCATGTCTGTTGTGCTGAATCTCAGGCTGGTCGAGGGGCTTTAGCAGCCCGCCAGCCATTGATCATGTTATACAGTAGAGCGGCACATGTTAATTCACTGGCTGAGGCATTACCATTTGTGTGAGTGTATTAGAGAGGCAGAATGAATTGGGGGTATTTCAGTCATGTCCTGTACGTTCCAGGCTGGAACTCATCTGTCAGAATCACATCGGTGAAAGATGTTCTAGATGTTCTTCGCCATCCTGCATCTCACACATTCACTCACTTCATCACATGCAAGAAATGAAGAGCTGTTCAAATGTGGGAATCTGAGCTGTATGTGTGTGTGTATGTTTAGGAGTGCCTTGGACCTACTTCCTCTCTGGAAAGCTCCATTAAATGGGGTGACGGATTTCTAATTATGTATTCCGTCATGGATCGTAGCAGTTTTGAAGCAGTGTCGCGCCTTAAGAGACTGATTGACCACATTAAACAGACACTCGGTAAGACTGATCTCCAATCGTATTGTGGGTGTGTATAATCACTACAGAAGTGTACTAATAATACTGTGTTTAGTAAAACTGTTCTGGTATCTGATATGTTTATGTGTATGGTCCCGCCAATGAGCAAATCGTAATGTTAACCATCAGTATGACTCACCTTGCCTTAATATTGGGGTGTCCAAACTTTTTCAGTCAGGAGCCAAATGCAGAAAAAAATAAGGTACCACGGGCCGCATCCCTGTAATAATTTAAAAAAGGGCTAGAATATTGCTATAACCTTTATATTGTACACTTAATATTATGTAAGTTTTAATCATAATTTGTGCTCTATGGTATGCTTGTGTAGGCCCTTCATGTAAATAAAGGATAAGGTATTTCACTCACAGAGAACACATAATGGAACAGTGATGCATCTTATACAAAATATCAGTGGTGTAGATTCTAGTATGTACATTGAAGGGGACCAAATATGGGTCCGGACACAATGTTGTGGTGTGAGTTTTTGACGGTCAGATTACCGTCTGAGAAAAAAAATTGCGGTTAATCGGTTTTACAATTCTATGCACATTTTCTTATTATGCAACAGTACTGACACAAAAAAGGCATATCATATAACAATTGTCTAAACGTCTAAGTGGATGTATTTCTGGGGGATATGTGGACACTAAGGGAAGCCCTATAATAAGAAAACTGATAAATACACACAGCATGTAGTTCACGGCATTAAACAGTTTTTTTCTTCTGCATCACTTTATTAAAGCAATCCATTGTTCTGTCAGACACCCCAACATAAAGAATTGGCAACAGACTCTAAATACTGTCCACAACACTTTACAAATAAACCTGTGGACTGTCCATAATAATGGGAACATTGCTTACAGCAGGCAATTTAAAGTCCGATCATGACTAAAATTGACATTTATTGTTGAATGTGGTGAATTTGTACAGAAGCAATGCTTTAAATAATGAGGATGATTTAAGATGCAACTTTTCAAAGTTTATTCGCTGATAGCATTCAAATGCACTGTGCGCGGTCAGCACGCTTAAACATTACAAATAGTGGCATCTTTAGTTCATCACTTTAAAATCACCACAGCTAAAAATATTAAACCTACTAGTTTGTTGTTGGACGTCTAGTGGAGCATCCTGTCCAATTTGTAGGATGTGTTTTTTCTCCCTAATTCTGTTCTAAAATCTCTCACGGGCCACATCAGAGCAGTCGGAGGGCCTCAAATGGACACCCCTGTCTTAATAGGTCTCAGTTCAGAGGTTTCACCTCAGGCATGAACTCATGACTTTCTTAATATAGTACACGGCAGTCAGTGACTGCGAGTTTGTAAATCCGAGATAGGAAGATACATTGAAAGTGATATAAAAGAGTGAGAGTCCATCACAATTCTGTAGTCTTTTATGATGCCATCCATCACCAGGTGCTGTCATTTTAATGGTAGTCTGTTCTCCTTCAGTACTACAGCCTTCATTTAGTCATTTAGTGTGTGTGTGTGTGTGTGTGTGTGTGTGTGTGTGTGTGTTTGTGGAGTGGTCAGCTTTTGCCTACATTGTGGGGATCAGCCAAAATGTAAAATATTCCAGGTTCAATACAAGTTAAGCTCAATCGACAGCATTTGTGGCATAATGTTAATTAACACAAAATTGTATTTCAACTCATTCCTCCTTTAAAAAAAAAAATTTAAAAAAAAGTACAAATTTGGGTTACAGTGAGGCACTTAGAATGGAAGTGAATGGAGCCAATACGTAAACATTAAAATACTCACTGTTTCAAAAGTATAGACACAAGACATAAACGATATGCGTGTTAAAATGATTTCAGTGTGATAAAATCACTTACTAATCTTTTCTGTGTAAAGTTATAGCCAATTTTACAACTTCGTTGCCATGACAACATAACGCTGTAAACCCTAAAATGACTGTAAAAATTATTTAAACAACTTTTCAACTCAAATAATACATGTGCTTTAACAGAAGAATTAATGTAAGTATTTTTATAAAATTATAAGCTTCACATTTCTGCCTTTAAACCCTCCAAAATTGGCCCCATTCACTTCCATTATAAGTGTCTCACTGTAACCTCGATTTTTGCTTTTGTTTTTTAAGAAAAGGAGGAACGAGTCGAAATGATTTTTTGTGGTAATCAACATTTTGCCACAAATGCTGTTGATTGAGCTTAACTTGTATTGGACTCGGAATATTCCTTTAATAAATGTACTAAATGATGGAAGTCCTAATGAACATGTAAAAATGCAAAGTTTCCGTGAGGGTTTAGTAGGTGTAGAGTTAGGGGATAGAAAATATAGAAGTCAATGGAAAGTCCTTGGTAGTAAAAAAATAAAAATAAAAAATGTGTGATTTCCAGGTATTCCAACAGTCATTGTAGCCAATAAATGCGACATGGAGTATGGGCGCTTGGTAAGGACAGATGAGGGTCAGGCTTTGGCCTCAGATCTAAGGTCAGTACACTCTGCTACTGTATCTCTGATGACTGCACACATTCTTTAACCAAACTGACAAATATCAGAGCAGATTTTATTACTCTCATTGAACCTAATTGTACAATGAGAACATGGATATGGATGAAACATGCAAGCTGACTCAAACTTTTTTACTTGGAAACTACACTTTTGTTATTACTGTGGTTTAAAGGCCATTGTATGTGCATTGCAAATCTTGATTTGTGTATTAAAATGTAGTTTCACTGGTTTGGTGGTGGTGATACAGGTGCAGTTTCTTTGAGCTGTCTGTAGCAGAGGATACTTCTGCAGTGGAGGCTGCGTTCGGGCAGCTGGTGCGTGAAGTGCGTCTGGAGTTTCAGCGCCACCTGCTGGCTATGGACAAGCGATCACGTATGCTGCAGATGAGACATGCACTCAAAAACAAACTAACAAGGAGTAAAACCATGCAGTGGTGACCAGTAAATGCAGTTAGCAGATCTGACCACTGTATTCACTACAGTAGTGCTCATATCTTACATGACTATCTTTTCAGAGAGGAATAACAATACAGAACAAATAAGTGCCTTCTGGATTTCCAAATCAGCATGTTTGAGTATTTATGGCAGGCAGCATAAAGCAGCTAAATGTAGCTGTGTGTTTTTAAAGGTGCAGCGTGTAATTTCTGTGCCACTAGAACCACCAAAAAGAATAGCAAAAATAATGACTGTTTTCAAATTGGTGTCCCAAACATTCCATTGCATTGTTCATAAAACCAGTAGTTGCTAGTTTTGTACCCCACTTATTTTAAGTGTGAGAAGTCATGTAGGCCTATGCTTATTTCTCATTGCTGGGTTAATTCTGATAGGCTGTGCTTGTCTAGAATTAATATTAATATACGTCATGCCTAAAATGGCAAATGATGTGCATCATGGCAGAAGATCTGTGTATTGTTTTGATCTTTGATCTTTTGATCCAGTTTCAGTCTCTATGAGCATGAAATGTCAAGGGAAAGTAGCTAGTTTTATTTCTTTTGACATTCTGCAGTGTGAACAAGTGAATAAGTCTAAATTCACTTTGTAATTAGAATAAAATGTTTTAATATGTTACAGTACAATCTGTTATAACGCTTATCTTTGTTATGAGTATTTTTTGAATCTGCATGTTGTGTTTAACCTTGTGCGACCCCATGTACACATGCAAGGATGTTTTGTTTTGGCTTCGTTATACGCAACGCATAATTTAATTGTTTAAACCGACTGATCTCAGTTCAGGAGAATCTGGGCTGTCAGTAAAGGGTTAAACGCATGGAGTCATGTGACAAAACAACATAGCACCGATCACAGCTGAGTTTGTCTTTGGGAGAAACGCCAACAAAACTACATCTGGTAAGAAACCTAATTATGTTTTTTTTTTTTTTTTACATTGAAATCTGTTTGAGTCAAACGTTTAGAGTCTCTAGTTTCATCCGATATGCCATTTTTAAAATTTGAGTGATTTATTGCAAAACGTCACGCTGCGGAACACAATGTACACTAATGTTTACTCAGCACATTTTTTCCTTAGAAATCCTATATTTACTGTGCATTATCACAATGGGGTCATCCAAAAGCTGAAAAATGTTGCTTTCAGAGGCTTTATATGGAGTTAGGATGAAAATAAGGTGCATTTCAAACTGTTCTGAGACCAGTGCAGACAGACAGCACACTGGAAGTCATTCACTAAATAGGGAGCAAGGGAGCATCCTGTAGCTTTCTATGCAGCTTTCTAAGTGCATTTGATCCAAACTTCCTATCAAAAGTTCAGTTTCAGGCTGCAGATGATGTTTGGACCACTCAGAATGTTTGGCAGACATGGGACAGTGATAATCAGTACATAGATTCAGAATTTCTAATGTATAATTTTATTTTAACATGGTTGGCAGTGATTGGATGATGCTGGCCATTACTTTGAATCAGAATTAATCATGCTAAGTTATGATGTAATGTCTGTAACATCTCAAAAACATGAATAACCAACACTCCTGTAAAACATAAACAATTTGATTAAAAAAAAAACTGACTTTCTATAGCTTGGTATTATTTAAAATGTAAAAACTTAGTCCCGCTGTCCACATATGTTGCCATACATTTTTAGGAAAACTATTTGCTGTAGATTTTTTTTGTTTTGTTTTTTGCATGTTTATTAAGTGCTACTAGTTACAAATCAAAAAGGGAAATGGAAAATGCACACAGCAGTCACGCTCAGGTCTCAGGCGGTTAAATGTATAGTAGTTTGACAATGAAAACATCCGATTGTCTCTTCACTCAGATGATGTTCTAACCAAAACAGAAATGAAACCATGAAATTAAACAATTTACAATTTTATTTAGCAAAAATGGTAAAAATAAATAAATACAAATTGATCAAATGCTCCAGTATTATCCAACCTCCTCAACAGAATGAAATTCATGAAGTTATATATTCAAATAACTTACACATAGATTCTATGAGAAAAGGTAAACAGATATCAGGCAACACACAAGATCAACAAATAAAACAAACAAAGTGTAAAACAGTGAACAGAACAAAAGAGCAATACACATCCTTTTAAAAAACTATTATGAAAGAATCTAGACACTTTTTTACAACAAATTCATGTAAATTGTGTTCTTAATTTATAGTTTAGAACACACAATTTATCCTTGATTTTAGGGGTTTATCAACCTGAATGAGGTAACAGCATGATGTTGATCATTAGCCTTATCATGCTTATCTTGACAACATGAACAAAAGCCTGAGCTCTCAGTAAACACTATAACATCTGAGAAATCAGATTTCACACACAGAGAACATCTGTCACTGAACCACTGTCAGTCCTATTAGCCACATCTGGCCTTAGGATTCTTGGCCCTAGGAGAACGGGAGATGACATTTGCAAATGTCACAGCTGATGAGCATTTTTGAAAGGGCTCTTTCTTTTTAATGCACTAGATAACCAGAATACCACTAAACAAGAAATACTTCTCTAGATGTTGCTTTGGAATTTCCACAAGTGTGATAGAAATGTAAAAAGTTTTTATCAGATGAATGTGTGAATAATTCTGTAATTCTATTGAAATATCGTATCCTTTTGAAAGTGCATTTGAAAATTCTGATGCAACGTAAACTGAGGGGCAGATGCCCAGATAATCAGGCTGGGATAGAATCATTTAACTAAAAATAAATTCTTCTTTTATATTATATATATATATATATATATATATATATATATATATATATATATATTTTTAAAAAAAAAGGTAAATTAATATACCAATTTGTTTTGTGTTTTGTTATAAGAGGTGAGCACTTAAGAGTTCTTATGTAGTTATGTGTAGTGGTTAGATTCACTAGTGGCAGTGCAGGCACTGTCCTCACATCCACAACCAGAATGATCAGATAACAAAGTAGGTTCTAATTCCTAAAGGGGAAAAAACTCCCTCATTGTGCTGACAACTGGTTCTAAGACACTGACAAGTCATAACACTAAAATGAAACAGCCTAACATATTCTATAGAACTTAAGGCAACCAATACACAGAGGCTACTGCAGGCTAGAACTGCATGTTCAGCATTGAGAACACGTACATGTACACAACTCACAAACCTGAAATGAAGATATAAACACTGTATATAATTCTGTCTTCTATCAACAGTAATGCATCCCCAGTGTGTTTGACACCACTGGGTTTCTGGACTATTTCGTGTGCTTTCACAATAGAAGTGTCATTTTGGTACATGATACAGTTTTCAACCTACCATGGCTGTTTCTGAGGCAGCCATTTATGTTAGAGATGGTCTGGTGTGTTAAGTCTGTGCTTGTTACACACTGTCTGAAATACAGTGGTGAGAGAGCATCAAGAGCTCTGATATGGTTAGAGTAATGCAAAATATAAATAATAATGTTATGATAACAGAAGCCCCTTAGTGGTGGAGACAATGGTAAACTTGTGGCCCTAGGCATAGCACTTATGCCCCATTGTGTTGTGCTTTAGGGTAGGTTTACAGAACAGTGTTACCACCTAGTAAGACGACACTGAAATGATACAGAACAGAAGCCCTTATTTTGGCCCATAAGCATAACATTACTGGCACACTGGTTTTATGGGATTTTTTTTTTTTTTTTTTTTTTTTTGACGGCATGTGTGCAAGTCTAAAAAGAAACTTCATATTTTTCATCGTTTTAAGGAATCAAAGTTCTTGAACAAGGCATGAAACCTCTGCTACACTCTGGTGATAAAAAGTCCTCTCGATGTGGATATGGACTTCCATGGACCACGAATGATGTGAGATCAGCAAATCTCAAATCATCATCCCTTCTGTTAAAAATCATCCGTGACTTAGACGGAACTGCACTCTCATTAAATCACCACTGTTTAGTAGATAAGGCATGGTTATAATTGACCTCACAAACACTTCAGGACCGACACTACAAATACTATTCTACTACTCTTAAATATCTATTTAATGTTATAAGAATAACATAAAATAACAGTTCCCTGTGGCATTAAAAATTTGGCAGAACAGAACTAATGAATATTTTTGTAAGAAAAAAACTATAAATAATGTGTGTAAAAATACCAAAACATATTTACAGAAATGTTTCAGCTTTTAAGAAGCCAAGAATTAGACAAATGCTAATGACAGCAGTGAATTCTCCAGCGGAACGCCTGGAAGACCTGTATTTCTGTTAGTGTGTGATAACCTGTTTTGCGCTTCACGTTACGCTCTGATGCCCAAGAATTAGACACAATAACTCAAAACTAGACAAAACAACTGCACCTTGGTTGTATTTCACAGACAAAACTGACTGAACTCTTCATATCTCCATATCTTATGTCTTAGATCAGAGCTACAGGACCTGATAGGAAGCTGCGCTACTCAACTACCAGAGGGCTGCAGGAACAAGACCTGCATCCAATCCTTCAGAAGCTTTCCCTTTCAGAGGTGCTATGGCAACAGTATCAGGCACACAATGGTGTGATATCTTTAGATTTTATTACTCTTTTATTTTCTATATCATTATTCTTTGTAGAAATATTTCAGTGTGCACACATTAGCATACACATTGCTGGTACTTTAGGAACCTCCTTCCTGCATGTAGTAAATGGCACTATGGATTTTCTTTCCCTCAAAGATATAAGAGATGAAACAAAAACACAAAACAACAATACTGTTAACTGGCACACTTTGGGCACCAACTGTGATGGGGTAGCTGATGCTATTTTACCCCCTCCGTCACTCCCGTAAGGGGTACGATTCGGCCGAGGAGGGGCTGTGGGATGACGCTGAGGTCACTGTTGTTGTTTCTATGTTTCTTTATATTTTCCTCCCCTGCGGACACTGCTCCATTGGTACTGGGAACCCCCTGGTTGCTGCTGTTATTGCTGAAGGCTATGCTGTTTGCATTAGTGGGTTCACTCCTGATTCTGGACATGCTTTTTATATGTGTGCTCTCTTCAGTGCCCTCACTGCTAGTGTTGCTCTTTGCGTTTGTAGCATCGGTCTTAATTGTGTTATTATTTGTGGCGATTTGTTTGAAGGGATCGTTTATGTTTGAAAGAGTGCTAATTATCACCATAGCTTCAGAGGAGCGTGTCCCGTTATTCGTGTTATTGTTTGTGTCTGTAGTGACTGCACAGGAGCTGCTGGGTTTGGAAGCTCCACTGTGGGACATATCTCCATTGGCCATGCCTACAGGAGAGATGAGCGCCTGGTAAGGGAGGGGGGACAACTGGATCCCTCTGATCAGATGGACCAGCCTTCTAATTTTCTCCAGTGAAACCTCCATCTCCCTCTGTTGGGCCATCACGCCGTTTTTGCTGTCCATACATCTCTGTGCCGGCAGAGGAGACAGTGCTGACTCACAACCCAAATCTCATTAGTTTATAGTTACTGAATTCAGGCCTTTTTTTTCCTAATGTGTCACAGTGATGTATTCCAGATGTAATGAGAATAACTTTGTCAATAACAATTTATCAACGTTATGCGATAAAGAGAAGCACAAGACTGGATCACTCGCTGTACTAATAACAGAATATGAGCTGAACTGTTCTCTCACCGTTATAGAGTGGCTGAGCTGTCCGACTTTCTGCTCCAGTGTCTCTCTCTCATGCCGCAGCTCTGTGCTCCATCTCCTCAGACGATCTTTCTCTTCTTCTTTCGCTTCAGAGAAATGAGTGTATGTGTAAATATCAACAGTTCTTGGAAAGTTAGTAAAGGTTCAGAGGTTTACAGGGGCATTTAATAAGAGGCTCAAACTTAATGAATCACACTTTGTGTTTTGATATTCTGTTTTGTTTTATTGTAGAGCATCACTCCCATCTAAATCTATTTTACCACTGGGTATATCAATCATCAGATATGCACTCACTGAGCACTTTATTAGAAACACCTGTACACCTACTTATTCATGCAATTATCTAATCAGCCAATCATGTGGCAGCAGTGCAATGAATAAAATCATGCAGATACGGGTCAGGAGCTTCAGTTAATGTTTACATCAACCATCAGAATGGGTAAAAAATGTGATCTCAGTGATTTGGACCGTGGCATGATTGTTGGTGCCAGATGGGCTGGTTTGAGTATTTCTGTAACTGCTGATCTCCTGGGATTTTTTTTTTACACACAACAGTCTCTAGAACTTACTCTGAATGGTGCCAAAAACAAAAAACATCCAGTGAACAGCAGTTCTGCAGACAGAAATGCCTTGTTGATGAGAGAGGTCAACGGAGAATGCCAGACTGGTTTGAGCTGACAGAAAGGCTATGGTAACTCAGATAACCACTCTTTACAGTTGTATTGAGCAGAATAGCATCTCAGAATGCACAACATGGATGGGCTACAACAGCAGAAGACCATGTTGGGCACTTTATTAGGACCATAGTGTTACTAATAAAGAGCTCAGTGAGTGTATATGAGTCTCATATTTGTATGTGTCAATGCAGCTGCCCTGTTATATGTAAGAATGCTGTATGATGAAACTACTCACCTGCTTTATAAGAGATGTAAGAATGGACAATAGCGAGTGTCCCTGGCCACTCAATAGAATCTTCCTTCTGCAGAATCTAAAAAAACATGTGTAATGAAATACACTTCTATTCACAGTTTGCATTCAAAGTGAAAAACACGAACACTCATAATGAATGGACAAAGGTTAAATCAAATTAAGTAGAGAAAAGAGGCAAACTAAACTTACAAAGTCTCGAGCAGTCTTGATGAAGATTTCTGGTTTTCTGTGTATTTGCCCTCTTGTATATTAGGGAGTTATGTTTTTGCTAATGACTGTAGGTAAGGTTTAGCGAAGTACTTTACATTTCTGTAGCACCACATCAATCCCTTCCTGCTTTAGGCGACAGTAAAATCTTGGGCCACATCCACACTAATCTATTTTTATTAGAGCTGTCAGAATGAACGCATTAAGGCATGCTAATTTTCTTAATCGCGATTAATGCATTTACCGTTAATACGGCATAAACACTTGTGTGAAGGGCGAAAACTTAATCTGTCCACCCAGAGTCATTACACTGACGCACGCTTCACAAACAGACACAGCGCCAGAGCCCTTCTACCAAGATGAGCCTACAAGCTTAGCATAAAATAACATAACGCGGCAGTCCCAATCTATGGGCGGTACTGTCCTAATACTCTCCTATGATAGAGCCGTGGAGGTTATTATCTCAGTAAATAAAAGAATCTCTGACAGTGCTTCCCTGTCAGTGATAAAATGATGAAGAAAGGAGCTCTTAGCACTGTATGATGTACAAAACAAGCCCAGGTGGGACTTATAAGGCACATTTTAATTACCACAGAAGCAAGTCAAGTCTTAACTATCACCAAACGCAGAATGAGACATTTTTGTCTGGAAGCGCTTTATATGGAGAGTTCAAAGCTTGATGCCGGCGTTGACGCTCTGACGTGAATCATGAATGCAGCTTCAAGATTGCTTTAACAAAGCAGATGGCCACAGTCTACCGGAAGATCAATATTGTGGAGGATGAGAGTTTAAGAGATTTAATGTCTGTTGCAATGAATATGCAACCTATGTGGAAACTAGTTCTTTCAATCAGTCGAACTTCCACTTTGATTTTGGGAAATGTTTAATGTTACTCGAATTGGTGCTATTTTAGTGCATTTCTTGTGGAAGGCTCTGTTTGGAAAATGTTAATAAAGCATTATATTGATGCATATTGTTTTGTTTTCTTTCCTAAGATGGAAATAAATGCATTCTGACAAGAAAATAAGTGTGTATATATAGTCAAATTTCAGCACTTTCAAAATCTGATTAATTGTGATTAACTACAAAACATTACGTGATTAATCACAATTGAAAAAAATTAATCGACTGACAGCACATTTTTATTTGAAAACATACTGATTTATCTACATGTACACTTCCCATTTACTAAAATGAAGACTTTCGAGAAAGCTCTCAATACCCACATATTTTGAAAAACAATGACGTTAGGAAACTGAAAACGACCAAATTTAATGGATTAGTGTGGACTTGGCCTTCGGCTCATGGGCATTTACCTGGTTTTGGCATTTAGGCCAGATTCACATGTCCTTAGGGACAGAATTATAGGGTGGGTCCAGGCAGTCTAGGTCATACACATGTGAGCAAGTATCACACACAAGAAGCTGTCCACTGCATCTATATTTACCAATCACAACACCAGCAGCTAAATACTGATTTACCAAAAACCTTTCACGCTAAATGGAGCTAGTAAGCTGCTTCTTTGCCTTACATTTCATTAGAGGTATCAGATTTTGCTCAAATAATAATAAAAATATGATAATATTAACAGTCTGTTAAGTACTGAGCCCCTTAGAAGACAGGGCAGGATTTTTTTTTTTTCTGGAATACTTTTGTGTGCCCTCGCAATATTTTGCATTCCCTCCCAATAAGTTTTGCATGCCCTCGCAATAGTTTGCATTCCCTCGCAATAGGGAACACAAATTATTGCCAGGGGAAACTATTTCAGAAAAAAAATTCCCACCCTGTCCTCTAAGGGGCTCCGTAGTTAAGCAATATAAATATCTATGAAGATTGCCTGCTTTGTAAGACCAATGACAAAAGTGAAACATGATACAGCATGGGGAAAAAATGAAATGAATTATGAGAGTGAAAAGCAATTAATTTCTAATGATAAATGCTCCTCAGTTCCTTGAGACTCTTAATTTACCTCCACTAGATGGCACCGGTAAGCATGATGAACAATAGTAGAGGGAAGCCTAAATAGTGTCTCAGGAACTGTAGTGGACTATATCAGCTACTTACATCCCCTGCTGAGCTGGGGCTGGGTGTGGGTGAATGTGATGGAAGGGTGAGTGAGAGGGCAGGGGAGAATGGGCTGCCCGCGGTGGGCTGCTGTAGTTCTGGGGAGGCAGAATGATGGCTGCTGGTGGTTGGGGGGAGGGGCCCCCACTCCACAATACTGCCGTTTTTAGAAAGGCGACCTAGGTGAGATGAAACAAAGGACAAAACAAAACAGAAAAGAAAAAGGAAGACAAAACATTGGTGTAACATACCTCTGACAAGCTGTCCTCATTGGCTAGAGTAGCAGGAAGGAGGCGGGTGGGGGTGGTGTGAGGGTGGTTGGGAGGGAGAGAACAACGTTAGATCACAAAGGAAGCTTTACATGCTGGGTAACCACACATTCTGCAAAAAACTGGCCTTAGATGAGCTGATAAAGGCAGGAGGCATTACATTTGGGCAGATGGGAATAAGAAATGCCAAAAACAAAGAAGGATCGGGGGCAAAGATTAAAAAAGCTTATCCAGGCATCAGGAAGCTTATTGATGTTATTTTCATCTAAGGATAACACAGATGCTGTCAAATATTAAGCCAAGCAAGACATTATAAGTAAATGTGCAGCGTCTTAAACCAACAGAGCACATTTATTTGTGTACTGGGCATTAACAGCAGAAGTAGATGTCCATCATCTGCAAGTATCTACTTGTACTGTTATATTATAAAAGTAACCATCTAAAGCAATTTAAACAACATCATTGTTTAGTGAAACTCTATTAAAAATCGAATTAACCAGAAATAGTTTCTGTAGCCACTCAAGGACATTAAATAAACATGGCCATACACAACTGAACAAGGAGGATTTCTGACCAGCTTTCAAACAAATATCTAAACAACCATAGCTTTTAAATGTAAGAGGCATGACGATTTTGGTACTTCTGATTCTGGCCTCAAATCAAATTATTACAATTATACTACACTTTCTGACAGAGATGTTTGCATCCTCTGTTAGCAATATTGGTTGTAATGAAAAGTGGCAATCTTTGGTCAATTGCAATGTTTATTTTGAGTTTTTTTATTCAAATGATAGAAATTATGAAAGAGACAGAGTAGTAAGGTGGTCTGTCCGATACAAGTACCATTGGTGCACTAATGATGCAGTATTGTAGCACCTTTAAGATGTGCAAAACTAGCCTAATTGTGGATCTATATATTAGACTGAGAACATTTTCTGACACCTTTACTAATGTATACACTTTTACAGCAGCTTGAAGACAGTCATTATCCCACTTAACCCACTATAGGGTCATTTCTTCCTGTCTCACACACACTCTTCATGGCCACTCCACAGCAGAGTGCCTTTGAGCACATTACATAATCAAACAGTCACTACTGCAGAATGTGCTTGTCTGAGAGAGACTGACTGATGGGATTATAGCAGAGTGGATCAGTTTAGGTTAAGAGGTGTAAAAAAGCTGTGGGTGATCAGGGATATTGGGTGTGAAGCACAGAACAGTGACTACTGTTTTAATTATTTTTTTAAAGGGATAGTTCACCCAAAATGAAAATTATCTTATAATTAACTCAATCTCATGCCATCCCAGATGTTTATGACTTTCTTTCTTCTGCAGAACACATTTTTAGAAGAATATCTCAGCTCTGTAGGTCCATACAATGCAAGTGAATGGTGACCAGACCCTTCAAGCTCCAAAAATCACATAAAGGTAGCATAAAAGTAATCCATAAGACTCCAGTGGTTAAATCCATGTCTTCAGAAGTGATATGATAGGTGTGGATGAGAAACAGATCAATATATCAGATCAAAGTCCTTTTTTTACTATAAATCTCCACTTTCACTTGAAAGTAAAAGTGGAGATTTATAGTAAAAATGTATTGAAATATTTATCTGTTTCTCACCCAAAGAAATTGCAACACTTTAGAAGACATATATTAAACCACTGGAGTCTTATTGATTACTTTTATGCTGCATTTATGTGATTTTTGGAGCTTAAAAGTTCTGTTCACCATTCACTTGCATTGTATGGACCTACAGAGCTGAAATATTCTTCTAAAAACGTGTGATATCTGTGATTGTAAATTTGCATGTATGGGACATAATTTGGGCACAGAGAGACGGTGTGATTGGCTGGACTTACTTCTCTTCCTGCTAGACTGGTTAATGGAACTCAAATATGACACTGAGCACTTCTTGCGCTGAAACGCACACAGGCATAACAGATTTAATCAAATAATGTCCAATCTGTAAGCTGTTTGTATTGTGCTGTTCTTATCTGGTGTGTATTTGTTTGTTACCTCTGGTTCGAACATGGCTCCACTATATATTGGATTTGCTGTTGTTCTTCTCTTACGCTCCTGACGCCTGCTCTTAATCTCTATACAAACAAAGCAGGAAAAGTCAATACACATGCACTTACACGCACACACACATATGGACACATTTAATTCTACTGACCTTCAAAATAGTCACGTGTGACCAGTCCCAGAGACAACATGAAGGCCAGTTTCTGTAGAAACAATGACTGTCATCATAAACATCATCACCATAATCATCATTACCTTCATTATAAAATGTGATGTTAACATACAGTAAATTCATTATCCTACCCGTGGGCTCTCCTGATGTTTGGAAGAAGGTGTGTGTGTGTTTGTGGGGGCAGGTGAGGATTGTGTATCTAAGGACAGTGGAGGTGAAGTGTGCGTATGTGTATCTGGAGAGATGAGCAATGAAGTCTTTGGCTCTGTCCCATATTCCACAACAGATGTCTGAAACAAAACAAAAGACATGTTAATATGAACTGATGAATGTTTAACAAACTGCATAAGTGAATTACCCTCACCATGTTGTCAGAGCTTGGGCTGTTGTAAGGTAACTTCTGCATGTGTGTCTGGGCAGATGGTTGTGTGTGTGTAGAGGGAGAGATCAGAATGCCTGTGCTGTTTGAGATGTTGGGGCAGGGCAGGCCATTAAGGATACGCATCTGCTGGATGTGACCAGAGGAAGGGAGGGCAGTGCTCAGTAACACTGGTGACTGCAGGGTCTGTACAGACACCTGACCAGCAGCTGGAGATAGAGAGGTTGGAGGTTTGGGCCTGACCTGCTCATACAAAAACAAAGAAAAAACAGGAGAATTATTTATGGAATAATCTGAAAAAGTTTAAAGCCGAAGTATGCTAATGTTTTCCGCTTGCCACTACTTTTCTTGCGCACAGTGTACATGACAAAAATTTCATCAACAGCAGTGTCTGCATGGACTGTTGCCGTGCAGCTAATTTTTGGGCAATGCACTTCAGTGCACGTCATCTATGCATGACAGCACTTATCAGGTCAGGTCACAAATCCGTCGTTGTATGTATGCGACGAACCAGTCAATACAGGCAATGGCATATCCTTTGAAAGGCTAGAACACTTGACCCTGTGCAAAATGTAACGGCAGGTGAAAAAAGCATATCCTAGGCTTAAAGTGATAGTTCATCAAATTAGATGAAAATTCTCGCTTACACTTTATTTTAATGTGTCCTTGTTACAGTGTAATAATCAGTAATTACAAAAGTAATTACTGATTATTACTTATTAACAACATGTACTTACTATAGGTTTAGGGTATGGGTTTGGTTTAGGGTTAGTTGCTTGTAATTATGCATAATTGACTGTTATTACTATAGTAAGTATATGTAATATGTGTAACAAGGACACATTAAAATAGTGTTACTAAATTCTCTTACCATTTACTCACCCACATGCTATCCAAGATGTGTATGACTTTCTTCTGCTGAACACAAACGTAGATTTTTTATGCTAAGCTGTAGGTCCATAGAATGCATGTAAATGGTGGCCAGAACTTTGAAGGTTCAAAAAGCACATAAAGGCAGCACAAAAGTAATCCATACGACTCCAGTGGATAAATCTATATCTTCAGAAGTGATATGCTAGATGTGTTTGTGAAAAAGATCAAATATGAAGTTATTTTTTACTATAATTTCTCCTCCCTGCCCAGTAGGTGGCAACAGGCAAGAAGAATGCGAATCGCCAAATACAAAAGAAGAAGAATGTGTAAGTGAAAAAGGAAATTTATAGTAAAACCATCCTTAAATACTGATCTGTGTCTTGCCCACACCTATCATTTGCTTCAGAAGATATGGATTTAACCACTGGATTACTTTTATGCTGACTTTATGTGCCTTTTGGACCGTCAAAGTTCTGACCACCATTCACTTGCATTATATGGGCCTACACTGAAAAATCTTCATTTGTGTTCAGCTGAAGAAAGAAAGTCATACACATCTGGGATAGCATGATGCAAGTAAATGATGAGAGAATTTTCATTTTTGGGTGAACTATTCCTTTAAAGAGGACTGAAGCATAAAGGCATCCGAAAATGCCCAACTCAGCAGTCTAACTCACCATATACAGGTTTTTATGTCTTGCAAACTTAAACATTTGGATTTCTGTGATCGTTCTTGTAAATTCTGCTGAGTTAGTACATCACCAAGGTAACAATTTCTAGCCAGAGGTAATGCTTTACCATATACCAACATTTTCCAGCAAAAGTGCATTTCATAGAGAACAATTATAGATGCGTATTCCATTATTGCATAGGATGGGTATTGATTTCCCGATTCGATTCCAAATCACAAGCTCTCAATTCGATTCGATTCATATGGGTATATTTCAGTTAAAATGTCCCTTTTGCTAACATATGAAAGAAATTATCTCCCAGTTAATGCTGTTAATCATACAGGGGACCTTCTTCCTAGGTACATTATGAAAATATAAATGTTACAAATTATATTTGATTTGTTTTTCATCATTTTGGTCACATTTTAGCTTTTTAAGAATGTACAAATGCATGTAATCCATCAATAAATATAACATTATATTGCATGTATTATATTTTGTTACATGTTTATTGTTTAACGCATAATGTATACTATTTCCAAGTATTTACACTGATTTGTAGAACACGTGCTAACAATCTGTACTGTTTCTTTAAGAAAACCAGCAGTTCTGTAAAGAGCATCTGTAAATGAATGCATATTAACGAGAGAGGACTCAAATGGCTTCTTTACCTCATCTGTGCTATTTGTGATTAAAATTAAATGTTTTTAAGGATTTTAAAAGAGACAGTGGAGTTGTGGTGGCGTAGTAAAGCACAAAACTGGTAAGCAGAAGGTTGCCGGTTCAATCCCCACAGCCACCACCATTGTGTCTGTGAGTAAGGTACTTAACTCCAGGTTGCTTCGGGGGGATTGTCCCTGTGATAAGTGCACTGTTACTTTTGTTAAAAAGTGTCTGCCATATGCATAAATGGAAATGAAAGGATGCTGAACTTAGCCAATATACTTAATCACTTGGTCTCATATGCGAGTGATTTCCTCACTTAGTAGAGAGTTGCGGATATAGTAAAAAAGACAGATCTTGGAAATTAAGAATAGAGATCATTTAAATGAAGTTTGCAATGCATCGGAAAATTGCTATTTTTATTTTACAAGGAAAACTTAACATTTAATCTTAAATATATAAATGTATTTTCTGACACATAAAAATACATTGCTAAAAATACAATTTATAATTTTTTGTGCTGTGGCCACTGCTAATGTTGGCATGGCAATTAAAAAAAAAATTCTAAAAATTGGCCTCAGAGCAGTATCTAGCCTTCACTACTACACAAATAATTTTCTACACAACTATTCAACAAAACCACTAATACCAGCTCTGCTCCAATGCAAACGAAAGTTGTCTACTTATTGTGTATTTATTATTCTGCGACACCTTACCTTTCTCTCTAGCCACATTATATTCAGACTGTGAGTTTGCAACTCAGCTAAAATATAAAATTGTTTTGCTATGGAGCTGTAGATTCAGCAGCAGCACAGCCACAAATTTCAGCCTTCAACAAAATTATACCTGCATCAGTTTCTATCCCAAACCTTCACAGAGAGCCTTTAATGCTGTTATTTTATTAGCGTATATGCACACACACACACAACATACACCACACAAAATAAAAGAGCACAGAATAATTTCAAAAAGAAATCACGGTTAGGGATCAGTTTAGGGTCAAGAGCAAGAGCCAAAGCAGGGAGTGCAAATGTCACCACTGTACAAGCAAACAAAAATGAAAACCAAAGCAATAAATCCAGGCAGAGCAAGAAGCAAAACCACTGCACAGAAAAATAACAGCTGCTGTTTAAAAAACACATACAGTAGACGCACAATAACACTCAGCAGTGAGGGCTTTTCACTAGTCCAGCCAGGCATTAGGGTGTGAAGAGTTTCCATGGAAACAAACCTGCAGTAGAGTGGCTGGCCGAGTTGTCTGTCTGGTGGGTGGAACAAACTGAGGAACTTTGATTGGTTGGGAGGCAGCTTGAACCTGTGACAAGACCGCCTGTTTATTTGTGCATAGAGACACCCTTACTTTACTAACCCTTCCAACATACATACTACAACAAATAATTACTGTAACATACTTATCCATTCATACTGTGTGACAAATAATGTCAGATTACATTTAGTCATTTGCAATAGCAGAAACTTTTATTTAAAAGGACTTAAAATTAGGAACATCAAAAGCAATTTGTCATACAAGAGCCAACCATATCTGCAGTATCACACTGCCAAGTTCGAGAGAGTAAGTTCCAAGAGTAAGCTAGAGTAGTACAGAAGCTTGAGAAGCTTGAACAGAAGAAATGCAGGCAGATGGTAATAGAACGATTTTGTTTTAAATCATAAAGAACCAACCCTGAGCTCTTGGGATCTAAATGATTCCTTAAATAAATCTGAGAGACTAATATTGCCTCCCATCTCACATGCAGTGTGCAAAACAAGAGGGAGATGAGAAAACAAAACTCATATTGTTGTATAACAAGAAATTTAAAACAGCTTTGGGAACTTACAAGAACAGAGCTATTGGGTATGGCTCGTACTGGCTCTGCTCCCTGATTGGTCGCTTGGATGACAGGTTGGAAGTTTACTGGTGAGTTTTGAGGATCCGAGTTAGGAGGGCTCGCTAGGAGAGTGTTGCTGAGGGTTGTAACCACGGTGATAGTGGGTGCTGGTGTCATGATGATAGGTGAGGTGGGTGTGGCAGCTCTCAGCACCAGAGGTAGAGTCTTTGAAGCAATGACAGGAGCCACAGAGTTCTACAGGGGCACAGTTTTAAACACTTTAAATGAGTAGTACACTCAAAAATGAAAATTCTGTCATCTTTTACTCACCCCCATGTTGTTCCAAACCAATATGACTCTCTTTCTTCTGTATAACACAAATGGGAAATTTTAAAGAACTGTCTTGGTCCCTCTATTCAAAACAATGGAAGTGGATAGTGATTTCAAGCTTGAAGGAGGCAAAATATCATTTTTGCTCTAAACAATGCAAGTCCTCAAGTGAATACCAGTTTGTTCACTGTAAATTTAGAGTTGTTTTCCACCAAAATCTATCATATGTAAATCTTCGTAAGACTTGGAATATGACTTACAAGTAGTATGGATGCCTCTTATCCCCTGCATGCCACACTAGAGTTACATCGTAGCACATTCAGTCATAGATTAAGACTACCTCAAACCAGCCCGTCTGGCACCAACAATCATCCATGCAATTATTTAATCAGCCAATCATGTGGCAGCAGTGCAGTGCATAAAATCATGCAGATACGGGTCAGGAGCTTCAGTTAATGTTCACATCAACCATCAAAATGGGGAAAAAAGTTGATCTCAGTGATTTGGACCATGGCATGATTGTTGGCGCCAGATGGGCTGGTTTGAGTATTTCTTTAACTGCTGATCTCCTGGGATTTTCACACACAACAGTCTCTAGAATTTAATCCGAATGGTGCAAAAAACAAAAAACATCCTGTGAGCGGCAGTTCTGTGGACGGAAACGCCTTGTTGATGAGAGAGGTCAACAGAGAATGGCAAGACTGGTTCGAACTGACAAAGTCTACGGTAACTCAGACAACCGCTCTGTACAACTTTGGTGAGAAGAATATCATCACAGAATGTTATTCTGAGATGCGCTTTGGTGCTGTTTTGGCTGATCGGTGTATATTTGCTTGTATTACATACACATTCTTGTGCAATAATATATTTAGATGTGCAATACATGTATGGTATTGGAATTAACTGGTTTTGTGCATTAAAGGAATAGTTCACCCAAAAATTTGCTGATAATTTACTCCATCCAAGATGTATCTGAGTTTCTTTCTTCATCAAAACAGAATTTAAGACTTTTAGGATTTCATTTCAGGCCTCCATCTCTAAACAATGCAAGTGAATGTCCTCCATTTTTTGATGGTCCAAAATGCATATTTAGGGTGCATCAAAATAATCCTCACGTGGAGGAGGAGGCAGGAAGTGCATCATTGTTTACAAGAGTTTGCCGTTCACAAACCAAAACAGTCCAAAACAATATAAAAAAAATAAATAAACATTTCCAAATAATAATAATAAAAAAAAACCAATGTAAACAATGACGTGATTCCTGTCTCCTCCTCCATGTGACGCGTGACCTTACCAACGAGCTTACGTCATCCCTCCCATGAGCGCATGTCACAGAGATGTACGGAAGCAAACATTTGTAGTTAAAAATTATATAAATATTTTTGGTTTCTAAAAATAATCAATCGTTTGGGTTCAGAAGACCTTTATTTGTCATCTGGAGTCATTTTGGACCGTCAAAAAATGGAGTACATTCACTTACTTTGTTAGAGGAGGAGGCCTGAAATGAAATCCTAAAAATCTTAAATTCTGTTTTGATGAAGAAAGAAACTCGGATACATCTTGGATGGCCTGAGGATGAGTCAGTTATCAGCAAATTTTCATTTTTGGGTGAACTATTCCTTTAATTAGTCATAAAATGTCATCTCATCTTCATTAAAGTATAGACAAAGCACAATGTGTTTAAGCTAACAACACACAAACAATTATAATCTTTCATGTCTTTATTGAACACATTCCATTAAACATTCACAGTGCTGTGGAAAAATTAAGTGAACCCCTAGGCTTACGACATCAACAAAAGCTAATTAGAGTCAGGAGTTGGCAATCCTGGCATCCAATTAATGAAACGAGATTGGAGGTGTGTGTTAGAGCTACTTTGACTTATAAAAAGCACTCAAATATTTTGAGTTTGCCATTCACATCTGCTGACGTGGACTTCAGAAGACCTACAATCAAGAATTTGTCTCTTTACATAAAGCAGAAAAGGGTTACAAAGTTCTTGGGTTACAAAATCTTAAGAGTTTAGATATTCATCAGTCCACAGTTAGACAAACTGTCTAACAGACGATTTAGTACTGTGGCTACTCTCCCTAGAAGTGGCCGTCCAGTCAAGGTGATTCAAAGGGCACACCGCAGAATACTCGATGTAAAAAAGAACCCTAGAGTGACAGCTAAAGACATGAAGGAATCATTGCAACTGGTTAACATCTGTTTTCATTAGTCTACTATACGGAAAACATTAAACAGGCATGGTGCCCATGGCAGGACACCATGAAGGAAGCTACTGCTTTCCAACAAAAACATCGCTGCATGCCTGAAGTTTGCCAAAGACCACCATGACACTCCACAATGCTAGTGGGAAAATGTTTTGTGAACTGATGAAACTAAGGTTGAACTGTTTGGGAAGAACATGCAGCATTACGTATGGCATAAAAAGGGCACCGCATACCAACATGGAAACATCATCCCAACGGTGAAGTACAGTGGAGGGAGCATCATGATTTGGGGCTGCTTTGCTGCTTCGGGGACTGGACCACTTGCTATCACTGATGGAAAAATTAATTCTTAAATTTATCAAGATATCCTACAGGATAATGTCAGAGTGGCTGTGTGCCAGCTGAAGCTCAGCATAAGATGGGTGATGCAGCAGGACAATAACCCTAAACATCGAAGTAAATTCACTACAGAATAACTTCAAAAAAAGAAAATCCACATTTTGGAGTGGCCCAGTCAGAGCCCAGACCTTAACCTAATAGAGATGCTGTGGAATGACCTCAAGAGAGCCATTCACACCAGACATCCTAAGAATACGGCTAAGCTGGAGCAGTTCTGTTAGGAAGAATGGTCCAAAATTCCATCTGAATGTTGTGCAGGCTTAATCCACAGCTACCAGAAAGGCTTGGTTAAGGTCATTGCTGCCAAAGGAGTATCGACCAGTTATTAAATCCAAGGGTTCACTTAATTTTTCCAAGGCAATGTAAATGTTTAAAGGGATGTGTTTAATATAGACATGAAAGATTATAATTGTTTGTGTGTTGTTAGCTTAAGCACATTGTGCTTTCTCTATACTTGTGACTTTCATGAAGATGAGAGATCACATTTTATGATTAAAAATTACATGTGAAATTGGACGCTGATGTTTTTCCTTATGGAAGGCAGTTTGCGGTCCACTACAATATCTTATCCACTTTCCAAGAAGAAAAATGCTACCTGTGACATCGTGGCTGCCAAGCAGGGTTGTTTGTGACTGTTCAGAATGAAATTTTATGTTTTTAATCTTCTTCTTAACCCATTATTTGATTGGACTGACAAAGATTAATACATTTTGACACAAAATTGGATACAAAATGCAAATTAGCCATATTTTCGATATGATAACTGGTTGCCACTTGTAGAAATTAAACATGCAACATAGTGAGGTCCTGTGACAACAATACAGTATATGAATGATTTTAACTAGGTTTGCTTGCATGCATATGCATTTATGCCTATTTATTCTTTTTATTTTCTACTTCTTTTATTACTGACACTTATTTTTTGTGTGCTTATACTTCTTTTAATCCTTCGGTTTTAATTTTGTATTTTGTATGATATGTTAAATTAATGTATTTACATCAATCATGTGCTCGAATGTAATATTTGTGTAAAAATGTGGCTGTATTGATTCTGGTGCACAGCTGACAGCACACTGATTAAGATAACAACATTCCGGTACGGTTGCCAGATATTCAGTCCCGGAATCATTATACATGACTAAAACGCTATATTTTCTTTGTCTGGTGTCTACCATCAAACTTTTTGGTGACGTGGTCCATTTTTAAAGTATTCCAAAAACCACAACACGCGATGCTATAATTCTAACTTGTGATTGTGATTTACAAATTAGCCCAATTTGGCATGAAACCCTGGCAACACTGTACACGCACTGCTTTAAAAAAAATTTCAGAAATACTATTAAGTTTCTCAATTGATTGACAATAATTTTTTTCTTTCTGCCTTATTTTGTGGCCATGAGAGAAGTCTAAAAGTATTCTAAAATATGTGTATAAAGTCATTGTATTCTGAATAAAGATGCTTGAAAACGTAACGGGGCTGATTACAGTTACTTCATTTTTGTATTCTGAATACGTAACGCCATTAAATGTATTCTGTTACAGCATAACCCTGACTATCCATTTCCACTGTATAGAAAAGAGGGACCTGGAAAGTTTTTCAAAATTTCCCCTTTTGTGTTCTGCAAAACAAAACAAAAAAAATATGGGTTTGGAATGACATAAGGGTGACTAAATGATGGCTATTCCTTTCAAGAATTTTATAGGCTAGGTCTTTACACCTATACATACTACACCTAAACCTAATGCTCTGTTTTATAATGTTCAGCAAAGGCTTTCTTTTTAGAGCGGTCTTTATGTCTTTATGTAGTGTACTTCTGGCAGTCATTAAAGTATTGTGTCCTGTTCGTGTTGTGTGATGGAGTGAGTACCTGTGAAGTGGTAAGGCTGGCAGCAGGCAGAGTGTGATGAGCCTGTGTGATGAGCAGGGTAGACGTTTGCCCGTCGGCTTGTAGCGTATGCAGCTTCATATCTTCCTGTTTCACCAGTAGATCTCTCCTTAACTGCTCTACCACCTTTTTCTGAGGGAGAAAGAACAAGTACAAGCACTGTCACTCGTACCTGCAATGAAGTCTCTCTTACTTACACTCTCCCTTTCTGCCTGCCTGCTGTTGATAAGAGACTTTTGGAAATTCGCCCATTTGTATTGACAGCAAGTGAGAACATGGAGTCCCAACAGCTGAAAATCACTCTCTCTTTGTCTTTCTCAACAGTTGTTCTATAAGTGTTCTATAAAACAGGGTTTAGGCCTAACAAGAAAATTTGCAGTAATATATTAGCATTAGCATAATTTGTGACTATGAACTGTGTCCGGTATACAGCTGAAAGGAATTTTGCCATGTTTGCTACTTCAAATCTTATTTTTTTTTTTTTGCTAATCCGCATCTGCATAAGCTTTTATCTGTAAGATCTGATATACATGAATACTGTGAATACTGATGCAATGATGTTGACAGAAACATGAATGCTGTCTTATGTCCAAAACAGTGTCCATCTAGAATCATTATTAACACATTATCCTTGGACAAATTGTGTGTCTGATTGTGTGATTTTGTTTGTCTTTAAAAATGATGTGTGTAATTTTTTCAATGAGCACGTTTACATGCACATTCTTACACCAATTATGCTTAATAAGCCTACAACATGTGTGGTCATGTAAATGCATTAACTGGCTTTCCTTTATCGGTGTAAGGTCTTAAACGGCCTAAGAATAAACCAATCGATCGATCGATTTTTGCCCTTTACCTCGATTTCTCATTGCATGTAAACTCCTTTAACGACGTTCTAACCTGCTTATCCAATGTGCGCAAGTTTTGTGCGCATGTCTCTTCACGGTCTGACATCAAAAGCAGAGAACAACTCGATTATTTTAAGTCTCATGTAAACACTTTTTCCCCCCTGCTTTGTCAGATTTTTTTTTTAATAAGCTGACTTTTAGGAGTTATCAGCATACTGGTGTGCATGTAAACAGTCTCAATGTTAAAATACTTTATCCTATCCCAGCTTAATGTGCTGAGACAATAATATGTAACAATAAGCCAACAATAACCAATTTTAGATTGACTTCCATTAAGAGTCTACACTCTTTGGCTCTGTGGCACTTTCAAAACATTGCTCTGCTTAGTTGAGCAGTCTAACATGTCAACTTCTAATTCAACCAGAGTTTGGGGCATGAAAAGTTGTAATAAGCTGTTTAGTGGGAAACTGACTAATGGACAATGGAGGTGTGTTTGGGAAATCTGTTTTTTTTTTTTAAATTACATAATTCCCCATTCCAGGTTACAATTTTAATGTGTTTAATTTATAATAGGAGTATCAAAAATCTTTGTATTATTTTTGAAGTGTTCCCTATGTAATGACCACTAGATAATTTGCATTCAAGAACACATTAAACCCAAAATTTGTATTTATGATCTCAAAACACATTTACAAGAAATATTTTTTAAAATAGGCACACTTACATCTGTGGTAGATTATCTACAAAGTAACAATGATTCTACATAATGATGAATGGGACTGAAAAAACGTTTTTAAGCAAATGCAGATGAATGGGAA
Source organism: Myxocyprinus asiaticus (assembly GCF_019703515.2). Taxonomy (NCBI): domain Eukaryota; kingdom Metazoa; phylum Chordata; class Actinopteri; order Cypriniformes; family Catostomidae; genus Myxocyprinus; species Myxocyprinus asiaticus. The sequence continues at coordinate 39,875,979 of NC_059345.1, forward strand.
ATAAACATTCTGGCTGATAATAAATCACTTGAATAATGAATACAGCACACTTAATACGTGAATTTCCAGGAACAAATCATGCAGCTCTTGAGCACCCTCCGAGTAGTCTCGCGTAGCCAGACCTATGACTTTACAGCAGCTTCAATTGGTCAAGAACCACCCATTTAGACAGGAAAAGCCAACTAACATGTTAAGCAATCAATTACAGTCGGTTTTGTCATTACGGAATATTTAGGGGATGGGTTATCACAGATGTATCATACCATAATAAAAGACTGACATGGGGAAAGAAATCATTTATATAGTTATGCGCAAGTCTCCATGAGCGACTGCACAGAACACACATGGGAAAATAGCGGAAAATGTGTAGAAAGTCTAAGTACAGCACAGAAAACCTCATTACAGAGAATTTCACAGACATAACTAAGTAAACAAAGCAGAAAATGTCTGCGTCTATTTTTCAGAAGTTCCATCGAACCGGCCAATCAGATTTGCGCTGAGTGGTTCAAGAAAGCCTTTTCCAGTTTTGTGTGCTGTGTGCATTAGACATAGAGCACGGACTGTGGGCGGTCCGTAGCATGCCGTCTGAGGCTGAGATTACCCTCTGAGATGTCTTGAGCTTTATTTCTAAGCGTGCAAATAGGAAATTCAATTTAGAAAACAGAATGAGCTTCTAAATGGTTAACATGATTGGTCTCCTCATTCTCAATGCAATTCATTTGAAGCCATTCACAGTTTGTGGAAAAGTCTGGCATCAAAAATGTATCATGCACACACATGATACACATGAGCACATCCACAAAGCAACACAGAGCACTTTGAGAGAGAATGGTTCCATAACAAGAGAAGACAGGAGAAAGACGGAGATATCAAAAGGAAGAAAGAAGAGTCGTAGCATACAGTGCATCCGGAAAGTATTCACAGCGTTTCACTTTTTCCACATTTTGTTATGTAACAGTCTTATTCCAAAATGGATTAAATTCATTATTTTCCTCAAAATTCTACAAACAATACCCCATAATGACAACGTGAAAGAAGTTTGTTTGAAATCTTTGCAAATTTATTAAAAATAAAAAACGAAAAAGTCACATGTACAAAAGTATTCACAGCCTTTGCTCAATACTTTGTTGAAGCACCTTTGGCACCAATTACAGCCTCAAGTCTTTTTGAGTATGATGCTACAAGCTTGGCACACCTATTTTTGGGCAGTTTCTCCCATTCTTCTTTGCAGGACCTCTCAAGCTCCATCAGGTTGGATGGGGAGCATCGGTGCACAGCCATTTTCAGATCTCTCCAGAGATGTTCAATCGGGTTCAAGTCTGGGCTCTGGCTGGGCCACTCAAGGACATTCACAGAGTTGTCCCTGAGCCTCTCCTTTGTTATCTTGGCTGTGTGCTTAGGGTCGTTGTCCTGTTGGAAGATGAACCTTCGCCCCAGTCTGAGGTCCAGAGCGCTCTGGAGCATGTTTTCATCAAGGATGTCTCTGTACATTGCTGCATTCATCTTTCCCTCGATCCTGACTAGTCTCCCAGTTCCTGCCGCTGAAAAACATCCCCACAGCATGATGCTGCCACCACCATGCTTCACTGTAGGGATGGTATTGGCCAGGTGATGGGCGGTGCCTGGTTTCCTCCATACATGACGCTTGCCATTCAGGCCAAAGAGTTCAAACTTTGTTTCTCATGGTCTGAGAGTCCTTCAGGTGCCTTTTGGCAAACTCCAGGCGAGCTGTCATGTGCCTTTTACTGAGGAGTGGCTTCCATCTGGCCCATCTACCAAACAGGCCTGATTGGTGGAGTGCTGCAGAGATGGTTGTTCTTCTGGAAGGTTCTCCTCTCTCCACAGAGAAACGCTGGAGCTCTGTCAGAGTGACCATCGGGTTCTTGGTCACCTCCCTGACTAAGGCCCTTCTCCCCCGATCGCTCAGTTTGGCCGGGCGGCCAGCTCTAGGAAGAGTCCTGGTGGTTCCAAACTTCTTCCATTTATGGATGATGGAGGCCACTGTGCTCATTGGGACCTTCAATGCTGCAGAAATTTTTCTGTACCCTTCCCCAGATCTGTGCCTCGATACAATCCTGTCTCGGAGGTCTACAGACAATTCCTTGGACTTCATGGCTTGGTTTGTGCTCTGACATGCATTGTTAACTGTGGGACCTTATATAGACAGGTGTGTGCCTTTCCAAATCATGTCCAATCAACTGAATTTACCACAGGTGGACTCCAATCAAGTTGTAGAAACATCTCAAGGATGATCAGTGGAAACAGGATGCACCTGAGCTCAATTTTGAGTGTCATGGCAAAGGCTGTGAATACTTATGTACATGTGATTTTTTTCGTTTTTTATTTTTAATAAATTTGCAAAGATTTCAAACAAACTTCTTTCACATTGTCATTATGGGGTATTGTTTGTAGAATTTTGAGGAAAATAATGAATTCAATCCATTTTGGAATAAGGCTGTAACATAACAAAATGTGGAAAAAGTGAAGCGCTGTGAATATTTTCCGGATGCACTGTAGACTGTAAGAGTACATGCTTTTACAATATATGATCCTAAAATCTAACTCACAGGCTAGGGATATGCAATATAGCTTGTCTGCATTTAGCTGAGTATGTGTTGATTCTGTAACCAGTGAAGACAGTGACAGTTCCATTAATGAGTTTATACACAACTCCCCCAGCTCAGTCCTCTCACTGATTACAGTTTTAACAGGCTCCCTCCACCATCTGTTATAGACACACACTCCCAGATGTGAGAGAATTCCACTGGACACTGTGCTGCTCAACACATTCCGAGTGTGTGTGAGTGAATGAGTGATAAAGAGAGCACACTTTATTAAATAGTGCTGCTGGGTGGTTCATTTTGTTTTTAAATGTGGAGGCTTTGAGTCACTGTCTTTCTAACTATATAGCCTTAAGATATGCTCACCTTGTGTTACTTATTCCTATTTCTCTGCATAAAGATAGAGTGTGAGTTTTTCTCTTGTTGATGGCAGCTGCTCGGTTCTGTTCCTATAAAAAGCTTTGAGATTCTTATTAAAACTCCTCTCCACTCCTACTGTCTACAACACATCTTTTCTCTTTCTCCTCCACAGCACTTCCTGTTCTGTAGAGTAAGCTCTAGTGAAGAACAGTACATGTTGTTACACCACATAATCATCCCCAGACATAAATCTTAAGTTATATAAATGTCAAAGAAAAGAGGAGAGAACAGATTTGTGTGTGTGTCAAATACAGTGTTGGCAAATACTTAGTTTGGCAACACAACACCACACACAAATCACACAATGGAATTACAAAAATAAATTCAGCACAATACACAAAACAAAACAATGCCTGGTAAGACTTTCACGACTTAACAAGATGGCCTTATTTTTTCCAAGGAAGTAAAAACTTTCAGACTGGCAAATAACTGTATCCCTGCCAAATGAAAACTTGATTGAACTTAATACACACACACACATACGCTCCATGAGAACACTGACACAGCAGCAGGTGTTCTCTCAGAGAACAGCTCTCACCTGCCGCTCACTCAGCGCTGTGATCTTGGTCTGCAGGTCACGGAGCTGCAGCTTCAGATCAGCATTCTGTACAAAAACACACACACTCCTCCCTGATACACAGTTTCAGCTGCCGCAGAGTATATGAGAGCGTATCTATCAAGCTGTACAGAGGAAATGTTCACTGAGGGACACACACCTGTGGATCTTGCTTCATCTGGGTGATGAGTTTCTGCAGACAGAAAGAGAGAGAAAGTTTTAGGACTCTCAAGAGTGCAGCGGGAAGCATTTGCTGACTGTGAACACAGTGAACTCTAGAGGATGATGAGGGTACTGCAGCTGCAACAACTACACACTACAGTACATTTAGTGCAACCGTGTTTTGGGGGGGGTGGGTACCTGATGGATCTGGATTTCCACTTTGAGTGCTTCCTGTAAATTTTGCAATTCCATCATCGATCCCTTCTTCCCAAAACGCAACACAGCTGCCTGAAAAATAAGAGGAACAGAGAGGATATTTTTTCACTCATTGAGATCTGAACGACTGGTTTGTAAAACATTGTCATGACACAGATAAAAAAAAGAGGTAAGAGAGCGCTTGGGGTCTCACAATGTTTATGACCATGCCATGTCGGATCTGTTAGTGTGAGTGTGTGTATGTCTGCTCAGTGTGAGTAGGATATATCTCTGCGTACTGATTCAATCAGAACCACTCTCATCAAATCCTGCCTGAACAACACGGATCAAACTGAACATTACTCTTCTTCAATATTTGCACATACACACAATCTTCTGCACTCTCCCTCTTTTCATTCTTCTTTGATGGGAAATGATGCTGATGTATGCATTAACTGTTTCCTTCTCTCCCAGCCTTGAGCTGCCTCTAAGTGTTCATTCTAAAGTAACCTTTTTTATAACTGTGCAACAGTTTATTGCTACTAATTGCACTGTATTGTCCAGGAAAACATTTAAATGTATTAACTTGCCAGTTTAACATAATAAAAGCTGACCATCACTGTTTCCCAATGTGTGCACCCCCTTTATGACAATGGTTTATTCTATAACTTCCCAACGTCTGCCGTTGTCAACACCATCCAACTGGCAGTGTGGGGGGTGGAGCTGGAATAGACAAGAGATGATAGTAAGGAGCACACTTCTCATACACATTTACACACAGAAATGCCCAGGAGAAGAGTGACAAATCTAATTCATAAAATTATAGAACATGCTAGAGGGAATATTTTAGGTGGAGGTGGCTCTGTGGTTAAAGATTTGGGATGCACATAGGTTGTAGTCTTCCAAACTGACATGACCCTAGTCATATAAACAGTATAGTTACGGAAGTAAAAATCTATAGGGAAACTGATTTTTAACGATAACTTATAAACCTTTAAAGACAGACCTACCGATGGTATAAGCTTCTGATGTAGCCATCAGTCCATAATATCATCAGTTTGTTTTTGTTTTTTTGTTTTTGTCCAGTTTTCGATTATTTTTTTGCTTCAATTCAAAGTTTGTGGGTGAATTCCAAATGGAACTGCAGGAAAGGGACACCACTCAAAGAGCATTCCAAACAACAGTTTCTTAAACTAATTGGTTTGCATAGCCATACATGTTAGGTTGCGATGTATTTGAATAAATGTGCAATAATTTCTGGGTAAGAAATTAAACTGCTAAGAGCAAATTCGCTCTATTCAGTCCAATCACCCATGCTGTTGCGCTGGCCAGGACTGTCTTTCGGCTCTTTACTTATGATTATATCCCTCCTCAATATCATTTGACAGACACACTATCTCTCTCCACAATATCAAGCGAGGCAGAAGCGCTGTCACTAAAGCATGACATTTTCACAACACTGCAGTTACTGTGTACACTGGCCAAACAGAAGGAAGGCAAATTCTTTGATTAATTTGTTTGTGCCGGTTTTGTATAGACCATTTTTGTAAGTATCAGAAATAGCGCGTGCCCGCCCAGTACTGCACTAATTTCAGTCATTGTTGTATCAACCTCACTGAAACATTTATTAAAAATGATCAAATTATATATACACACTACCGGTCAAAAGTTTTGAAACACTTGCCTGAAATGTTTCTCATAATCTTAAAAATCTTTTGATCTGAAGGCGTATGCTTAAATGTTTGAAATTAGTTTTGTAGACAAAAATATAGTTGTGCTACCATATTAATTTATTTCATTATAAAACTAAAATTTAATTTAAAAAAAATAATAATAAAGAAAACTTTAGTTTTAGGTAGTGTGTGTGTGTATATATATAAATATATATAAATGTGACTGAAAAATAAAACGTAAAAATAACTATTAGAATATATTGTATATTGTGTTGAGTAAACAAGATGTGTAAATTGTGTTATATGTAAATTAGATGTTTATTGTCATGACTGCTATGTTGCTTGGAACTGCACCCAGACGTTCACCCACTGTTGCACTTGTGTATATGGTTGAGTGACAATAAAGGGATTTTATTTTGATTTAGAACGTTCTATGTAGGTTTATATTAGGTTGTTACACAAGAACCTCCCTGCAATGTTCTGGGAACGTTAGTTTATGGTTGCAAAAATATAGAACATAAAGAGAATGTTCCTAGAACGTTAGGAATTGATTCCCAAAACAATAACCAAATGGGAACTAAATGCTAACATTAGGGGAATGTTCTGTATTTGCTGGGAATGCGTTATGTGGGCAAGTTCAAAGTAATTAGTCTCTTTTATGTATTTTTTTATGTATATGGACCTGTTTCAGTGACGTCACTTTTTCCCCGCAGCTTCCATATTTGTGACCACCAGCAGGAGGAAACAATAGTGGTGAATGGAAAAACACCTGGAAAACGATATAAAGAAAAACATCAAAAAATGCTTTTGATCCATGCAAAGTCCCAGGAAAGGTGTATACAGGTCTGAGGTCAGCATAAATATTGCCAAATTTGAATTTCGCGGACATTTAAATATATTTTATCCACGATTTATCTCTGTATGCCGGTGAGTCTGATGTGTGACCGGCAAGTGCACACGCCTCTCGGAGCATCACAGTAAACATCTCTCATTCAGAAGTTACAAAACGCCTGTGATGATCCCGTCTGTATGAATGTTAGAGCTGATTTTAACTCATGAAGAATACACAGAAAGCAACCGAGACATTTTAGTGAATAAGACTGGTGGTGTGAATAAAGTCTGTGATTCAAGATCTTATGATGTGTTGTTTATTGACTAACATTAGTATATACACATTAAATATAGACTATATATTCACATTATAGTGCTTTTTTATTTATTACAACGTGTTACAATTATCGCATACCTTTATACAGTCTGGGTGTTATGAATAACATGGTCCAGTTTAATTGCATCCGAATCAATGATGTTATAAATATAACTGACACGTATACAGATCACTGACATGTCTAAATAAATTAGCAAAGACCCACAAGTGTTTTTATCTCTGCTCTCCCCCTTTCATCGCTGCTTGAATTTAGCTAAATGAAGCAGTCTCACTTGAAAGACAAAACTTTATTTAAAGAAAAATGACATTTTGGCTCTGGTAATTAAACAGCAGTATCACCTTTTCAAGATTTATAAATAGAAACAAAAATTTTGCAGACTCTGGCCACATCCCACAGCGCAGCACATTGAAGAAATATGAAATGTTGGTCTTTATATTATTACATCTTATTAACAATAATTGTAGTCACTGTGTTATTTTTGGCAGATATGGTTGCCATGGTACATGTTTGTAAGGGTTAAAAACAAGATGCTTTCAAGTTCAAACTGGATGCAACTGATTTGATCAGTTTCAACATAGACTTTGTTTCTACAATTCAAAAGTGTGCATGTTTGTGTGCTTGTTAAAATGTTTAATTTCTGTTAACAGGCTTTTTTGAGTCTGTGAAAGAATAATAGAGATTTCTGTAATTTTATGTCTAAATCAAAAATGTTGTAGTCATAAAAATAGTAAATAAATTAACATATAGGTAAACACAAGGTCCAATGTGAACACAAAATGTCATATCTGAGTCCCATGCAGAGAAAGTTAAAGAACCCCTGCTTTAGACAAAAAGTGTCCACTTCACAGTAAGTAACTACGTTTCTAACTGTGTCCTGGAACAGCATATTTAGGACAGAACATCTCACCGTTTACAGAGACACTCAGAGTTGCACTTTCGATGCCTGTGCAAATTCAGGGGCGGGTTTATGATTTCTGAGGCCCCAATCAACTGACCAACCCGGGGCCCCATTTTGAAAATGTTTGCTTAAAAAAAAAAAAAGCATAAAACTTAAAACATAATTTTAAATTCGCCTATAAGCCGTATTCAAAATTTTTAATGAAATAACAATCTAGTTAAATGTAATTTATGCATGTTTTTAAAGCTATATTTACCTACATACATTTGTACAAAACTTTTTTTTATGTGAACAGGGTGTGCAAAAGCTACTACTTCACCCAGTAACATTTTGGAATGTAGTTGGTATTTATTAATATTATAACCCATCAATTATTTATTGTTGTCCAGTTTGTCATTATATTATTATTATTTTTTTGATGATTTGTTGTATACAATTGTAATATTTTCCTGTCTTATTTACTTTACTTTCACCTGGAGCTTATATTCTGATGCTGCACTGTATTTTTCACCATGTTGCAAAAGGCTTTATTTTTTGTAAGCATTGTAGGCAACAATGCACGGCGACCCCTCAGCACACTAGAGCAGAAGGTGGAAAAAACATTGCCGTTTATCAAGCGCTGAAACTTTGCTTGGTGCAGAACAATCTGGAATAATGTCAAACATTGTAACAGTCACCTCTTTGCAACCTGAACTTGTTCAAAATGTTAAATCTTTGTGACACCTGCGCTAAAAACAGTCTAGCGCAACGACTGAAACAGAACGCAGGTGTCTCAACATGCATTTTTGAAACCTGAAGTTCTTATTAATTGAAACAGTGTCTAAAAATGTGCCGGTCACTGTGTGACACACTGAAGAAACACCAAGATGCGGTGCAGCAGTCAAGGACGTTTGTCGTTAACATAGGAAAACAATGACAAAACAGAGCAGATGCACACAAAAACACGTTTGGTGTGAACGGCCCCTAACTCATCCGTTCGCACGTATCTGAGCGTGAGTGAAACAAGTTTGGAAGGCCTAGATATTTTTTCCCAAACCCGGCAGCTTCTAATGTGAACCACTCTGAGAGTGCTGACAATGACGTGTTCGCACGTGTACCCGGAACGACATGTCACCTCGAGCGGTTTTTGCAGAGCTTTCCTACCGGTGTGGGGGCCCTCTCGACATCCGGGGCCCCACACAATTGCGTGGTGGTTAAAACTGCTACAGTGCAAATTCACTCAATTCCTAACTGCCTGACTCTGTTTTGTTTGTGCTGTTTGTTATTTTCTGTTCTTAGTACTTGTGTCTCACAGAATCAGTCTCTGTCTCTCTCACAGATCATCACTCTCTTCTCATCAGAATGAATGGAGACTACCAGATGGGCACTCCACACACTAAGAGATTTTCACTCATCTTCAGAGTAGCATCCTCTAGCTGTAGCTGCACCAGTCACTGATGTATCTGGCCCAAGATAGAAATGCAGAATTGTATGTCCTCTATATTAGTAAAGCCATTTGTGTTGTGAAAAATTTAAGCTCACTTCAGATTCAGGACATGAGCTATTATTATTTAGCTATTTATTTAGCATCATGAATAGAATGATTCTTGCTCCAATTTGGTCCAAATATCAAGCAGTTTTTTTTTTATTTGTATTTTTATTCATACATATTTTAAGCATACAAATATCCATAAATAGGTATGGGCACTTAAAGTGTCCATAGTTGGCCAGCACAGCAAAAGAAGGGAATTCTCACATTTTCTAGAACTTTTCTATTCAGTGAGGGCAGATAGCCAGAGTGATAAACACACACACACACACACCTGCCTTATCAGACTGGCACACCATACCCTCACCTGTTGGCTCAGTACATGTTGAAGCTTGTGATTAATTCAGAACAACTCATTAGAGAGAGTGAAAATATAATACACCTCTCTGTACTTGTTGATGCATAACATAAAAAATGTTTATTCAACATATTAAATTAAGGGAAAATACATGAGAAGGGAAATGGGAAAACAGGTGCTGTGACTGGTCATCATTTCTCTTAAAGGAATAGCTCACCCAAAAATTAAAATTATTTACTCACCCTCATGTTGTTCCAATTTTTTGGGTGAACTATCCCTTGAAGTTTTTCCACTGTTTTTCACCCTTCAGTTCATTTTAAATGGTCCTACAGTGTAACAAATACATTTTTATAAGTACAATTATACCATGTAGTTTCAATAAATATGGCCATAAAAACTACATGTGTAAGAATTAGCAAAATTGTTTAAATAATTTTAGATGGAGTAAAGCATCTCACCCGACAGGCCATGTCAACTTCTCAAAAGTATTTCATTTCAACCACCCTATATTTGAGAAGCTCCTTTATAATAACGCCTCTTCTCAAGGCAGTTTTCCTTCACACTCTACCTTCAAAACCACATAATTCACTCTCACATTTGTAAAGTTAACATGTTACTGTATTTTCCCTGGACTACTTACTGTACATTACATAATATAAATTAATATATGGTTAAAATATTATAAACAAATCTGGAGTTGGAGGGGCTGAGGGATCACGGAACAACTGTCACAGGAGTGAGGTAAATGGCCACTTATATGTCCTTGGGTTGTGATTTACAGGATTAGATGAACATGTTCCTCCCAAACTTTCATTCAGAACTTTACTAATTTTAGTCCTTGTCATGTATGCATCACCCTATCAATCAGAGCACCTATCTATAAGCCAGCACTTCAAAAGAGTGCACTACTATCCAATAATACGTTAAAGAACTAACATCTTATTATTAGTCACTGTTTAAGACATAATTTCAGGTGTAAAAATTTACTCTGTGAGGAGTAATAATGGCTTAGTAATAATGACTCAGTAATAATGTGTGTACTTTTATAATATATAGGGATGCACCAATATAAATTGGTTTGGCAGATACGATTAAAAGAAACAAACTATAGGCCGATACTGATATTTTGTCACTTACATTATTTTGTCATCATATCACTGTTTTACTAAGGAATTATGCTTTAAAATGTACAAAGAGGTACAAAGCTTTTTTACTGTTCTAAAAATAAATCATTTCCATTCAAAATTGGATCTGTTGAACACATGATAGGCCAAAATGTTAAACAGAGCCACAATAAAACTATAAAAAAGATAAAAAGATACAAAAACTAAATATGATCACTAACTAAATATGATAACCAGTGATACCTAAATATGATAAATGACTGAACATTACAAATTCATACTATGCATATGTTGGGCAATTCCACGGAAATGTCAACCACATCATGGAAAAATAAAAAGTTTTAACCAAAGAAACAAAACCCACTTTTAAATTCTGTATTATAGTGGTATTATGGATAATGCCGTCCAAATCACTAGAGGGCCCCGCTTGCTCATACAGCGCTGACTGAAGCGCTGAATGCAGACAATCCCTGTGTCCGAAATCGCGTACTGTCAGAGTATGGACTGTATATGATTAAGGACACACTTCTCAGCCAGTAAAATTGTTTCTTTGGGTATGCATGCAAGTAGAATAAATAGATTCCATCATACTTCATCTGGGGACGTGGGTATTGACCCATGACCCAAATATATGATGTAATAACAACAACTGCGAAAATAATCTACTCTGGTTTTGTTAAACAAGCACCATTTACCATAAGGAACAAACTTCTTGGTGTATATCCCTTACAGATGAAAACAGCCACTTGACTCGCAGTTCACCGCCATTCTTTCAAATCCAGCTTTTTGAATGTGACATCTCCTCAGCTCCGGAGGAATTATGGGATCGTAAAGTGTCCAGTTGATCCGCACTTCAGAATCATGCCAGAAATAGTAGGTCATCCGGGTACTTCACGCTAACTGTTTTATGAATACTGAGGATTCGGAAATGCTACTCCATTGGCATACTGCTTTTGGCATATTACCTGTATATAGCAGGGAAGTATGAATATTCAGACGCGTATATTTTAAAACGCAGCCTTTTAAGGTTAAGCAATCGCGCAAGGCCATATTATGATTTCAATTTTAATTCAATCAATGCAGCATTAAAGGGACAGTTCACCCAAAAATGAAAATTCAGTCATTGTTTACTCACCCTTGTGTTGTTATAACCATATATGACTTTCTTTTTCTTAACACAAAGGGAGAAATTGTGAAAAAAATTGTGCTCAGTGATGTCATACAATGGCAGTTTATGGTGACTACCTCTTCAAGCTTCAAAAGAACACAAAAGTATAATTCAGAAGTCTTACAAATTATTCCACGATACTCATGATTGTTATGAAAGCATGCAATAAGGTTTGGTGAGAAACAAACCAAAATCTAATGTATTATTTAGTGAAAATGTGTCGATCTCCTGTGCGCATTCATGATAGGGCACGAGAGCAACAGTTCACGCAGCCCCCTCGCAACATTTTAGAATAATAGTAGAGAGAATGATTTATTTCAGCTTTTATTACTTTCATCACATTCCCAGTGGGTCAGAAGTTTACATACACTTTGTTAGTATTTGGTAACATTGCCTTTAAATTTTTTAACTTGGATCATATGTTTTGGGTAGCTTCCACAAGCTTCAGTCAGTCAGGTTTGTAGGCCTCCTTGCTCACACATGCTTTTTCAGTTCTGCCCACAAATTTTCTGTTGCATTGATGTCAGGGCTTTGTGATGGCCACTCCAGTATCTTGACTTTGTTGTCCTTAAGCCATTTTGCCACAACTTTGGAGGTATACTTGGGGTCATTGTCCATTTGGAAGACCCATTTTTGACCAAATTTCCTGGCTGATGTCTTGAGATGTTGCTTCAATATATCCACATAATTTTCCTTCCTCATGATGCCATCTATTTTGTGAAGTGCACCAGTCCCTCCAGCAGCAAAGCACTCCCACAACATGATACTGCCACCCCCATGCTTCACGGCTGGGATGGTGTTCTTTGTCTTGCAAGCCTCACCCTTTTTCTTCCAAACATAACGATAGTCATTATGGCCAAACAGTTAAATTTTTGTTTCATTTGACCAGAGGACATGTCTACAAAAAGTAAGATCTTTGTCCCCATGTGCACTTGCAAACTGTAGTCTGACTTTTTTTTTTTATGGTGGTTTTGGAGCATTGGCTTCTTTCTTGCTGAGCAGCCTTTCAGGTTATGTCGATATAGGACTCGTTTTACTGTGGATATAGATACTTGTCCATCTGTTTCCTCCAGCATCTTCACAAGGTCCTTTGCTGTTGTTCTGGGATTGATTTGCACTTTTCGCACCAAACTACATTCATCTCTAGGAGACCGAATGGGTCTCCTTCCTGAGCGGTATGATGGCTGCGTGGTCCTATGGTGTTTATACTTGCATACTATTGTTTGTACAGATGAACGTGGTACCTTCAGGCATTTGGAAATTACTCCCAAGGATGAACCAGACTTGTGGAAATCCACAATTTGTTTTCTGAGGTCTTGGCTGATTTCTTTTGATTTTCCCATTATGTCAAGCAAAGAGGCACTGATTTTGAAGGTAGGCTTTAAATACATCCACAGGTACACCTCCAATTCAGTACACCTGACCTATCAGAAGCTAATTGGCTAATTGTCTAAAGGCTTGACATCATTTTCTGGAATTTTCCAAGCTGCTTAAAGGCACAGTTAACTTAGTGTATGTAAACTTCTGACCCACTGGAATTGTGATATAGTCAATTAAAAGTGAAACAATCTGTATGTAAACAATTGTTGGAAAAATTACTTGTGTCATGCAAGTAGATGTCCTAAACGACTTGCCAAAACTATAGTTTGCTCATATTAAATCTGTGGATCTGTGGCTTCAACCAAAGTGTATGTAAACTTCTGACTTCAACTGTAAGTTTGCACCCCCTTGCAGAAGATTCTGCATTTTAAAAAAATAAGAGGGATCCTAAAAATTGCATTTTGTTTTTCATTTAGTTCTGCCCTGATTAAGCTATTTGACATAACATATATTCCACAAGACAAAATGAAAACTGAATTTACACAAATTATGCTATTAAAAAGTTCACATACCCTTGCTTCTTAATATGGTGTTTTGCTTCCTTGATGATCAATGACTGTTTGTATCTTTTGTGATAGTTGTGCATGAGTTCCTGCTTTGTCCTGAGCAGTGAAGCTGCCCCACTGTTCTAAATAAATCCTCCAGGTACCGCACATTCTTTGGTTTCCCAGCATCTTTTGCACATTTGAGTTCTTCCCAAAAGTGGCTATATGATGTTGCGATCCAGATTCTGACACTTGACAACTGAGGGAAATTGTGATACAAAAGGTGCCAACATTCATTAACGCTCAAGAAGGCAACACACCATATCAAGAACCAACTTTTGAACAGGATTATTTGTGTAAATTGCTTTTATTTTGTTTTGTGGGATATATGTAAATATCTGTTATGTAGCTTCTGAATAAAAACACCAACTTCTGCACCAAACTTATTGGACACAAGTAGCTTTCTTAATTTAATGCATCTGAATACATGTATTTCATGTATTTGGATACACCTTACAGTGAACTTGGTGACCCGTCACAGAAAAAGCAGGGAAAGAGGGAGAAACAGAAGCAGAAAAAAATGGCAGTACAGTCAATCAAGATGTACTTTCTTCTTGATAATGGAAGAAAACAGCCACACATGCATAAAACATGGGGGGGGGGGGAATGAAGAGAAGAAGAAAAAAAGACTTTGTTAGCAACCTGTATTCTTTGGTAACTTTGCATGCAGCAATTTCATGATCAAACAATGTCTGAAAACAGGGTGTGATTTTGATGAGGAACAACCCTACTGTTACGGTTATTGAGTGTCCAGCACAACGTCCAAAAACAGCACTTGTACCAGAAAGACACACATCCGACAATGACAATGTAGTAAAACACAGGGTGAGTGTGACAGAAGCTCTTGGCGGCCCGGTTGTTAAAGGGAACCGAGCGCCATGTGAAAGCTTGAGAAAGGTCGACATCATCATCATCATCATCATCGGCGTTCCAGCGCATCCACACCGGAAACAGCACCATCACTTTATATCCTCACACAATTACACATCAAACTCACACTGCACAGGGCCTACAACTTTCTTTCGCGTTATAAGAGAATATATTTGAAGATCTCGCGTTTGTGCTGATATGATACATGTCGAGGCGTGGTGCCGAGAACACGAACTGAGAAACATTCTTCCACGATCTCACGTCTTGCCGCCCTAGCGGTTCTCACAACAATAGTAGCTCAACACAGAGATGCTCGAGACACCAGGAGTCGACATACACACACTTTATTCGGGTTATCGCTCGAGATGTCTTCCTTTCACTTATCAATGTAAATGTAAGCGTTAAGTGAATTTATAATGGCATCCCATTACTGGTGTGAAAACAACATCTTGCGCTTAAGTCAAAATGTCATCGATATATACGCAAGTTTTGTTCAATAAGTGGCGTTTGTGAGGTGTTTTGGTGTCAATCGAGGTATTATTGTATAACGGCTATAAGTTATAACGTATCTTTTACTGCAGCTGCACTCTCACTCTCTCTCTCTCTCTCTCTCTCTCTCTCTCTCCTGCAACTCCTAGAATAAAGAGAATTGAACCCCCCCCCCCCCCCCCGCGCGCGATGCCTCTGCGCTTTCACATCCACTCAAATCACTGCCAACACAATCAAATACAGAAAGCTGAGAGACTTTAAACACAAACTGTGCCCAAAAGTTCCCCTGATGAAGATAGAAAAACCCCCGAAGTGCACTTACCCTTGTACACACTCCTCCAGCAGTCAAATCCCGATCTTCATACACTTACACACACTCACCAATTATTTAAATATATATTTACAAACAGCCGGGCATTTCACCACCAAAATCCTATCCCGAGGATGAAATGATTCGCTTTAGCGCCCTAAAGTTTTGTGCAGTGTATTAGAAGGAATCTTCGGTTTGTTCGGTTGGTTTTTGACCAAAAATGTATTTTAAAAAAAAGACAGAAACTGACATACAAAACAAGAACTCTTCTTCCTTCCCATTCACCCCCAGTATGAGCGCTTGGCATATCAATGCGCGCCGAAGAGAGATAATGGGACACCAAAACCATGCCGTGTATAACACAAAAAATAACTCATCCAACATAACAAATTATTCGTCACGTTGGAAATTAATTTGATATTGTTGCAAACCGCGGCGAAACAAGAAACGCCGACTGGGAAACAACACTTGGAAGAAGCGGACTAGTTTATGTAACGGTGCGGCGAATTTATTTCACTTTGCCTAAGGAACTGTTGTAGTGCGTCCCCCACTGCCTAGGGAAAAGCCCCGGATGTAAACTCGGAGAAACTCGTGTTGAGTGAAGTTACTCTGTGCACCAGCGTGGGGCAGAGATGTCTTAAAGACTATAAAGATGGAAAGTCCACAAGCCAAACATTTATCTTTTCTCTCAGATAAATATGGATTTGTATAGCAGAACCCCTACGACTTTTTATGTTTTTGTATTTCTTTACCTTTTGTGTTATTTAATGTCTACGCTCATACAAGTTGCTATACTGTATTCTTAGTCTGTAATGACAAATATTTTTTGTAACAGTTTGCCTGTTTGTTCTGTTCTATCTATCTATCTATCTATCTATCTATCTATCTATCTATCTATCTATCTATCTATCTATCTATCTGTCTGTCTGTCTATCTGTCTGTCTGTCTGTTTCTCTGTCTGTCTACTCATTCATTCATCTATCCATCTATCCATCCATCCACCCACCCACCCACCCATCCATCCATCCATCCATCTATCTATCTGTCTATCTATCTATCTATCTATCTATCTATCTATCTATCTATCTATCTATCTATCTATCTATCTATCTATGTGTCTGTCTGTCTAGCTATCTGTTTCTCTGTCTGTCTACTCATCCATTCATCCATCCACCCACACATCTATCCATCCACCCATCTATCTATCTATCTATCTATCTATCTATCTATCTATCTATCTATCTATCTATCTATCTATCTATCTATCTGTCTGTCTGTCTGTCTACTAATTCATTCATCTATCCATCCATCCACCCACCCACTCATCTATCTATCTATCTATCTATCTATCTATCTATCTATCTATCTATCTATCTATCTATCTATCTATCTATCTATCTATCTGTCTGACTGTCTGTCTGCTCATTCATTCATCGATCCATCTATCCATCCATCCACCCACCCATCTATCGATCTATCTATCTATCTATCTATCTATCTATCTATCTATCTATCTATCTATCTATCTATCTATCTATGTGTCTGTCTGTCTGTTTCTCTGTCTGTCTACTCATCCATTCATCTATCCATCTATCCATCCACCCACCCATCTATCTATCTATCTATCTATCTATCTATCTATCTATCTATCTATCTATCTATCTATCTATCTATCTGTCTGTCTGTCTGTCTGTCTGTCTGTCTACTCATTCATTCATCTATC